>NW_026734880.1:0-210905 GCF_949786415.1 Peromyscus eremicus | reverse complement strand
CAGAGCTTGTTTCGTGTAAGGCAAGATAGCGTTTGTTTCCCAGTCCTAAGTGGAGTTGAATCACATGCAGTTTCTGGTCCTAAGAGCCAGAATTGTTTTCTGGTAAGAAGAGTCACTATTGCACTCCCATTGATTTACACAGTGCAAATAGCACTCGCGTATGTTCCCAGCAAGTACAGTGTTTTGGACTGAAGAGGAGCTACTGTTCTAGTCAGTTCCCTAAGCAGAGTTGAACTAGATATGGCCTGTGTGTGCAGGAAGCACAGTTCTTTTGTTTGAGCAAGCTCACTGTTCTGGCCCTATAGGAAACACAGTAGAGTAGAAGAGTGCTCTTTTCTCAAAAGCAGAGTGTGTTTCTTGTAAGGTGAGCTGGTGTTTGTTTCCCAGTCGTAAATGGAGTTGAATCACATTCAGTTTCTGGTCCTACGAGCAAGAGTTGTTTTGTGGTAAAAAAGTGTCACTATTTTGCTCCCATTGCCGTACACAGTGCAAATACCACTGGCGTCTGTTCCCAGAATGTACAGTGTATTGGACTGAAGAGGATCTACTGTTCTTGTCAGTTTACTTAAACAGAGTTGAACTAGATATGGCCCGTGTGTGTAGGAAGCACAGTTCTTTTGTTCTGAGCAAGCTCACTGTTCTGGCGCTACAGGAAACACAGTAGAGTAGAAGAGTGCTCTTTTCTCAAAAGCAATGTGTGTTTCTTGTAAGGTGAGCTAGCGTTTGTTTCCCAGTCCTAAATGGAGTTGAATCACATGCAGTTTTTGTTCCTATGAGCAAGAGTTGTTTTCTGGTAAGAAGAGTCACTATTGCGCTCCCATTGCCATACACAGTGCAAATAGCACTGGTGTCTGTTCCCAGCAAGTACAGTGTATTGGACTAAAGAGGATCTACTGTTCTTGTCAGTTTCCTAAGCAAAGTTGAACTAAATATGGCCCGTGTGTGTTGGAAGCACGGTTCATTTGTTTGGAGCAAGCTCACTGTTCGGAACCCATAGGAAACACAGTAGAGTAGAAGAGTGCTCTTTTCTCAAAAGAAGAGTGTGTTTATTGTAAGGCAAGCTAGCGTTTTGATCCCAGTTCTAAATGGAGTTTAATCACATGCAGTTTTTGGTCCTACGAGCAAGAGTTGTTTTCCGGTAAGAAGAGTCACTATTGCGCTACCATTATCATACACAGGGCAAATAGCACTGGCATCTCTTCCCAGCATGTACAGTGTATTGCACTGAAGTGGAGCTACTGTTCTTGTCAGGTTCCTAAGCAGAGTTGAACTAGATATAGCCCGTGTGTGTAGGAAGCACGGTTCTTTTGTTCTGAGCAAGCTCACTATTCAGGCCCTATTGGAAACACAGTAGAGTAGAAGAGTGCTCTTTTCTCAAAAGCAGAGTGTGTTTCTTGTAAGGCGATCTAGCATTTGTTTTTCAGTCCTAAATGGAGTTGAATCACATGCAGTTTCTGCTCCTAAGAGCTAGAGTTGTTTTGTGGGAAGAAGAGTCACTATTGTGCTCCCATTGTTATACACAGGGCAAATAGCACTGGCGTCTGTTCCCAGCAAGTACATTGTATTGGACTGAAGAGGAGCTACTGTTCTTGTCAGTTTCCTAAGCAGAGTTGAACTAGATATGGCCCGTGTGTGTAGAAAGCACAGTTCTTTTGTTCTGAGCAAGCTCACTGTTCTGGCCCTATAGGAAACACAGTAGAGTAGAAGAGTGCTCTTTTTTCAAAAGCAGAGTGTGTTTCTTGTAAGGTGAGCTGGTGTTTGTTTCCCCAGTCGTGAATGGAGTTGAATCACATGCAGTTTCTGGTCCTACGAGCAAGAGTTGTTTTGTGGTAAAAAAGTGTCACTATTGTGCTCCCATTGCCGTACACAGTGCAAATACCACTGGTGTCTGTTCCCAGAATGTACAGTGTATTGGACTGAAGAGGATCTACTGTTCTTGTCAGTTTACTAAACAGAGTTGAACTAGATATGGCCTGTGTGTGTAGGAAGCACAGTTCTTTTGTTCTGAGCAAGCTCACTGTTCTGGCACTACAGGAAACACAGTAGAGTAGAAGAGTGCTCTTTTCTCAAAGCAATGTGTGTTTCTTGTAAGGTGAGCTAGCGTTTGTTTCCCAGTCCTAAATGGAGTTGAATCACATGCAGTTTTTGTTCCTATGAGCAAGAGTTGTTTTCTGGTAAGAAGAGTCACTATTGCGCTCCCATTGCCATACACAGTGCAAATAGCACTGGTGTCTGTTCCCAGCAAGTACAGTGTATTGGACTGAAGAGGAGCTACTGTTCTAGTCAGTTTCCTAAGCAAAGTTGAACTAAATATGGCCCGTGTGTGTTGGAAGCACGGTTCATTTGTTTGGAGCAAGCTCACTGTTCGGAACCCATATGAAACATAGTAGAGAAGAAGAGTGCTATTTTCTCAAAAGCAGAGTGTGTTTCTTGTAAGGCGAGGTAGCTTTTGTTTCCCAGTCCTAAATGAAGTTGAATCACATGCAGGTTCTGGTCCTACGAGTAGAGTTGTTTTTTGGTAAGAAGAGTCACTATTGCGCTCCCATTGCCATACACAGTACAAATAGCACTTGCGTCTGTTCCAATCAAGTACAGTGTATTGGACTGAAGAGGAGCTACTGTTCTTGTCAGTTTCCTAAGCAGAGTTGAACTAGATATGGCCCGTGTGTGTAGGAAGCACAGTTCTTTTTTTCTGAGCAAGCTCAATTTTCGGACCCCATAGGAAACACAATAGAGTAGAAGTGTGCCCTTTTCTCAAAAGCAGAGCTTGTTTCGTGTAAGGCGAGCTAGTGTTTGTTTCCCAGTCCTAAGTGGAGTTGAATTACATGCAGTTTCTGGTCCTACGAGCAAGAGTTGTTTTCTGGTAAGAAGAGTCACTATTGCGCTCCCATTGTCATACACAGGGCAAATAGCACTGGCGTCTATTCCCTGCATGTACAGTGTATTGGACTGAAGAGGATCTACTGTCCTTGTCAGTTTCCTAAGGAGAATTGATCTAGATATGGCCCGTGTGTGTAGGAAGCACAGTTCTTTTGTTCTGAGCTAGCTCACTGTTCTGGCCTTATAGGAAACTCAGTAGAGTAGATAAGCTCTTTCCTCAAAAGCAGAGTGTGTTTCTTGTAAGGCGAGCTAGTGTTTGATTCCCAGTCCTAAATGGAGTTGAATCACATGCAGTTTCTGGTCCTACGAGCAAGAGTTGTCTTCTGGTAATAAGAGTCACTATTGTGCTCCCATTGTCATACACATTACAAATAGCACTGGCGTCTGTTCACAGCATGTACAGTGTATTGGACTGAGGAGAATCTACTGTTATTGTCAGTTTCCTAAGCTGAGTTGAACTAGATATGGCTCGTGTGTGTAGGAAGCACATTTCCTTTGTTCTGAGCAACCTCACTGTTCGTACCCCATAGGAAACACTTTAGATTAGAAGAGTGCTCTTTTCTGAAAAGCAGAGTGTGTTTCTCGTAAGGCGAGCTAGCCTTTGTTTCCGAGTCCTAAATGGAGTTGAATCACATGCAGTTTCTGGTCCTACGAGCAAGAATTGTTTTCTGGTAAAAGAGTCACTATTGCACTCCCATTGTCATACCCTGGGCAAATAGCACTCGCTTCTGTTCCCAGCAACTACAGAGTGTTGGACTGAAGAGGATCTACTATTCTTGTCAGCTTCATAAGCAGAATTGAACTAGATATGACCGTGTGTGTAGGAAGCACAGTTGTTTTGTTCTGAGCAAGCTCATTGTTTTGGCCCTATAGGAAACACAGTAGAGTAGAAGAGGGCTCTTTTCTCAAAAGCAGAGTGTGTTTGTTGTAAGGCGAGCTAGCATTTGTTTCGCAGTCCTAAATGGAGTTGAATCACATGCAGTTTCTGGTCCTACGAGCAAAAGTTGTCTTCCGGTAAGAAGAGTCACTATTGTGCTCCCATTGTCATACACATTACAAATAGCACTGGCGTCTGTTCCCAGCATGTACAGTGTATTGGACTGAGGAGGATCTACTGTTATTGTCAGTTTCCTAAGCAGAATTGAACTAGATATGGCCGTGTGTGTAGGAAGCACAGTTCTTTTGTTCTGAGCAAGCTCATTGTTTTGACTCTATAGAAAACACAGTAGAGAAGAAGAGTGCTCTTTTCTCAAAAGCAGTGTGTATTTCTTGTAAGGCGAGCTAGCATTTGTTTCCCAGTCAGAAATGGAGTTGAATCCCATACAGTTTCTGGTCCTATGAGCAAGTGTTGTTTTCTGGTAAGAAGAGTCACTATTGTGCTCCCATTGACATAAACAGTGCAAATAGCACTCGCGTCTGTTCCCAGGAAGTACAGTGTATTGGACTGAAGAGGAGCTACTGTTCTTGTCAGTTTCCTAAGCAGAGTTGAACCAAATATGGCTCGTGTGTGTAGGAAGCACAGTTATTTTGTTCTGAGCAAGCTCACTTTTTGGACCGCATAGGAAACACAGTAGAGTAGAAGAGTGCTCTTTTCTCAAAAGCAGAGTGTGTTTCTTGTAAGGCGAGCTAGCATTTGTTTCCCAGTCCTAAATGTAGTTGAATCTCATGCAGTTTTTGGTCGTACAAGCAAGAGTTGTTTTCTGGGAAGAAGAGACACTATTGCGTTCCCATTGCCATACACAGTACAAATAGCACTGGCGTCTATTCCCAGCATGTACAGTGTATTTGACTGAAGAGGAGCTACTGTTTTTGTCAGTTTCCTAAGCAGAGTTGAACTAGATATAGCCCGTGTGTGTAGGAAGCAAAGTTCTTTTGTTCTGAGCAATCTCACTGTTCTGGCCCTGTAGGAAACACAGTATAGTAGAAGAGTGCTCTTTTCTCAAAAGCAGAGTGTGTTTCTTGTAAGGCGAGCTAGTGTTTGTTTCCCAGTCTGAAATGGAGTTGAATCCCATGCAGTTTTTGGTCCTACGAGCAAGAGTTGTTTTCTGGTAAGGAGAGTCACTCTTGGGCTCCCATTGATATATACAGTGCAAATAGCTCTCGCGTCTGTTCCCAGCAAGTACAGTGTATTGGACAGAAGAGGAGCTACTGTTTTTGTCAGTTTCCTAAGCAGAGTTGAACTAGATATGGCCCGTGTGTGTAGGAAGCACAGTTCTTTTGTTCTGAGCAAGCACACTGTTTGCAACCCAAAGGAAACAAAGAAGAGTAGAAGAGTGCTCTTTTCTCAAAAGCAGAGTGTGTTTCTTGTAAGTCGAGCTAGCGTTTGTTTCCTAGTCCTAAATGGAGTTGAATCACATGCAGTTTCTGGTCCTACGAGCAAGAGTTGTTTTCTGGTAAGAAGAGTCACTATTGCGCTCCCGTTGTCATACACAAGGCAAATAGCAATGGCATCTATTCCCAGCATGTACAGTGTATTGGACTAAAGAGGATCTACTGTTCTTGTCAGTTTCCTAAGCAGAATTGAACCAGATATGGCCGTGTGTGTAGGAAGCACAGTTCTTCTGTTCTGAGCAAGCTCACTGTTTTGGCTCTATAGGAATCACAGTAGAGTAGAAGAGTGCTCTTTTCTCAAATGCAGAGTGTGTTTCTTCTAAGGTGAGCTAGCGTTTGTTTCCCAGTCCTAAATGGAGTTGAATCACATGTAGTTTTTGGTCCCATGAGCAAGAGTTGTTTTCTGGTAAGGAAATTCACTATTGCGCTCCCATTCCCCTACACAGTGCAAATAGCACTTGCGTCTGTTCCCAGCAAGTACAGTGTATTAGACTGAAGATGAGCTACTGTTCTTGTCAGTTTCCTAAGCAGAGTTGAACTAGATATGGCCCGTTTGTGTAGGAAGCACAGTTCTTTTGTTCTGGCAAGCTCACTGTTCGGATCCCAAAGGAAACACAGTAGAGTAGAAGAGTGCTCTTTTCTCAAAAGCAGAGTGTGTTTCTTGTATGGCGAGCTAGTGTTTGTTTCCCAGTCCTAAATGGAGTTGAATCCCATTCAGTTTCTAGTCCTACGAGCAAGAGTTGTTTTCTGGTAAGAAGAGTCACTATTACGCTCCCATTGCCATACACAGTGCAAATAGCACTCGCGTCTGTTCCCAGGAAGTACAGTGTATTGGACTGAAGAGGAGCTACTGCTCTTGTCAGTTTTCTAAACACAGTTGAACTAGATATGGCTCGTGTGTGTAGGAAGCACAGTTCTTTTGTTCTGAGCAAGCTCACTGTTCGGACCGCATAGGAAACACTTTAGATTAGAAGAGGGCTCTTTTCTCAAAAGCAGAGTGTGTTTGTTGTAAGGGGAGCTAGCATTTGTTTCCCAGTCCTAAATGGAGTTGAATCACATGCAGTTTCTGGTCCTACGAGCAAGAGTTGTTTTCTGGTAAGAAGAGTCACTATTGCGCTCCCATTGTCATACACTGGGCAAATAGCACTCGTGTCTGTTCCCAGCAACTACAGTGTATTGGACTGAAGAGGATCTACTCTTCTTGTCAGTTTCCTAAGCAGAATTGAACTAGATATGACCATGTGTGTAGAAAGCACAGTAATTTTGTTCTGAGCAAGCTCACTGTTTGGACCCCATAGGAAAAACAATAGAGTAGAAGAGTGCTCTTTTTTCAAAAGCAGAGTGTGTTTCTTGTAAGGCGAGCTAGTGTTTGTTTTCCAGTCTGAAATGGAGTTGAATCCCATGCAGTTTCTGATCCTACGAGCAAGAGTTGTTTTCTGGTAAGAAGAGTCACTATTGCGCTCCCTTTGCCATATACAGTGCAAATAGCACTCGTGTCTGTTCCCAGCAAGTACAGTGTATTGGATGAAGAGGAGATACTGTTCTTGTCAGTTTCCTAAGTAGAGTTGAACTGATATGGCCCGAGTGTGTAGGAAGCACAGTTCTTTTGTTCTGAGCAAGCTCACTGTTTGGACCCCAAAGGAAACACCTAAGAGTAGAAGAGTGCTCTTTTCTCAAAAGCAGAGTGTGTTTCTTGTAAGGCGAGCTAACCTTTGTTTCCCAGTCTAAATGGAGTTGAATCAAATGCAGTTTATGCTCCTATGAGCAAGAGTTGTTTTCTGGTAAGAAGAGTCACTATTGCGCTCCCATTGTCATACACATTTCAAATAGCACTGGTGTCTGTTCCCAGAATGTACAGTGTATTGGACTGAGTAGGATCTTCTGTTATTGTCAGTTTCCTAAGCAGAATTGAACTAGATATGGCTCGTGTATGTAGGAAGCACAGTTCTTTTGTTCTGAGCAAGCTCACTGTTTTGGCTCTATAGAAAACACAGTAGAGTAGAAGAGTGCTCTTTTCTCAAAAGCAGAGTGTGTTTCTTGTAAGGCGAGCTAGTGTTTGTTTCCCAGTCCTAAATGGAGTAGAATCACATGCAGTTTTTGGTCCCATGAGCAAGAGTTGTTTTCTGGTAAGGAAAGTCACTATTGCGCTCCCATTCCCCTACACAGTGCAAATAGCACTCGCGTCTGTTCCCAGCAAGTACAGTGTATTGGACTGAAGAGGAGCTACTGTTCTTGTCAGTTTCCTAAGCAGAGTTGAACTAGATATGGCCCGTGTGTGTAGGAAGCACAGTTCTTTTGTTCTGAGCAAGCTCACTGTTTGGTCCCTAGGAAACACAGTAGAGTAGAAGAGTGCTCTTTTCTCAAAAGCAGAGTGTGTTTCTTGTAAGGCGAGCTAGCGTTTGTTTCCCAGTGCTAAATGGATATGAATCACAAGCAGTTTTTGGTCCTACGAGCAAGAGTTTTTTTCTGGTAAGGAAAGTCACTATTGTTTTCCCATTGCCATACACAGTGCAAATAGCACTGGCGTCTGTTCCCAGCAAGAACAGTGTTTTGGACTGAAGAGGAGCTACTGTTCTTTTCAGTTTCCTAAGCAGAATTTAACTAGATATGGCCCGTGTTTGTAGGAAGCACATTTCTTTTTTTCTGAGCAAGCTCACTATTCTGGCTCTATAGGAAACACAGTAGAGTAGAAGAGTGATCTTTTCTCAAAAGCAGAGTGTGTTTCTTGTAAGGCGAGCTAGCGTTTGTTTCCCAGTCGTAAATGGATTTGAATCACATGCAGTTTCTGGTCCTACGTGCAAGAGTTGTTTTCTGGTAAGAAGAATCACTATTGCGCTCCCATTGTCATACACAGGGCAAATAGCACTGGCGTCTGTTCCCAGCAAGTACAGTGTATGGGACTGAAGAGGATCGACTGTGCTTGTCAGTTTCATAAGCAGAATTGAACTAGATATGGCCCGTGTGTGTAGGAAGCACATTTCTTTTGTTCTGAGCAAGCTCACTCTTTGGCCCTATAGGAAACACAGTAGAGTTGAAGAGTGCTCTTTTCTCAAAAGCAGAGTGTTTTCCTTGTAAGGTGAGCTAGCGTTTGTTTACAGTCCTAAATGGAGTTGAATCACATGCAGTTTTTGGTCCTATGAGCAAGAGTTGTTTTCTGGTAAGGAAAGTCAATATTGCGCTCCCAATGCCATACACAGTGCAAATAGAACTCGCGTCTGTTCCCAGCAAGTACAGTGTATTGGACTGAAGAGGAGGTACTGTTCTTGTCAGTTTCCTAAGCAGAGTTGAACTAGATATAGCCCCTCTGTGTAGGAGGCACATTTCTTTTGTTCTGAGCAAGCTCACTGTTCTGACCCTATAGGAAACACAGTAGAGTAGAAGAGAGCCCTTTTCTCAAAAGCAGTGTGTGTTTCTTGTAAGGCGAGCTAGCATTTGTTTTTCAGTCCTAAATGGAGTTGAATCACATGCAGTTTCTGGTCCTACGAGCAAGAGTTGTTTTCTGGTTAGAAGAGTCACTATTGCGCTCCCATTGTCATACACATTACAAATAGCACTGGCGTCTGTTCCCAGCATGTACAGTGTATTGGACTGAAGAGGATCTACTGTTCTTGTCAGTTTCCTAAGCAGAATTGAACTAGATATGGAGTGTGTGTAGGAAGCACAGTTCTTTTTTTCTGAGCATGCTCACTGTTTTGGCCCTATAGGAAATACTGTAGAGTAGAAGAGTGCCCTTTTCTCAAAAGCAGAGTGTGTTTCTTGTAAGGCGAGCTAGCATTTGTTTTTCAGTCCTAAATGGAGTTGAATCACATGTAGTTTCTGGTCCTACGAGCAAGAGTTGTTTTCTGGTAAGAAAAGACACTATTGCGCTCCCATTCCCCTACACAGTGCAAATAGCACTGGCGTCTTTTCCCAGCATGTACAATGTATTGGACTGAAGAAGATCTACTGTCCTTGTCAGATTCCTAAGCAGAGTTGAACTAGATATGGCCCGTGTGTGTAGGAAGCACAGTTCTTTTGTTCTGAGCAAGCTCACTGTTCTGGCCCTACAGGAAACACAGTAGAGTAGAAGAGTGTTCTTTTCTCAAAAGCAGAGTGAGTTTATTGTAAGGCGAGCTAGCGTTTGTTTCCCAGTTCTAAATGGAGTTGCATCACATGCAGTTTCTGGTCCTACGAGTAGAGCTGTTTTTTGGTAAGAAGAGTCACAATTGCGCTCCCATTGCCATACACAGTACAAATAGCACTTGCGTCTGTTCCAATCAAGTACAGTGTATTGGACTGAAGAGGAGCTACTGTTCTTGTCAGTTTCCTAAGCAGAGTTGAACTAGATATGGCCCGTGTGTGTACGAAGCACAGTTCTTTTGTTCTGAGCAAGCTCATGTTCGGACACCCTAGGAAACACAGTAGAGTAGAAGTGTGCCCTTTTCTCAAAAGCAGAGCTTGTTTCGTATAAGGCAAGATAGCATTTGTTTCCCAGTCCTAAGTGGAGTTGAATCACATGCAGTTTCTGGTCCTAAGAGCCAGAATTGTTTTCTGGTAAGAAGAGTCACTATTGCACTCCCATTGCTTTACACAGTGCAAATAGCACTCGCGTATGTTCCCAGCAAGTACACTGTTTTGGACTGAAGAGGAGCTACTGTTCTAGTCAGTTTCCTAAGCAGAGTTGAACTAGATATGGCCCGTGTGTGTAGGAAGCACAGTTCTTTTGTTCTGAGCAAGCTCACTGTTCGGACACCATAGGAAACACAGTAGAGTAGAAGAGTGCTCTTTTCTCCAAAGCAAAGTGTGTTTCTTGTAAGGCGAGCTAGTGTTTGTTTCCCAGACTGAAATGGAGTTGAATCACATGCAGTTTCTGGTCCTATGAGCAAGAGTTGTTTTCTGGTAAGAAGAGTCACTATTGCGCTCCCATTGTCATTCACAGGGCAAATAGCACTGGCGTCTGTTCCCAGCAAGTACAGTATATGGGACTGAAGAGGATCTAGTGTTCTTGTCAGTTTCATAAGCAGAATTGAACTAGATATGACCGTGTGTGTAGGAAGCACAGTTCTTTTGTTCAGAGCAAGCTCACTGTTTTGGCCCTATAGGAAACGCAGTAGAGTTGAAGAGTGCTCTTTTCTCAAAAGCAGAGTGTTTTGCTTGTAAGGCGAGCTAGCGTTTGTTTCCAGTCCTAAATGGAGTTGAATCACATGCAGTTTTGGGTCCTACGAGCAAGAGTTGTTTTCTGGTAAGGAAAGTCACTATTGTGCTCCATATGTCATACACAGGGCAAATAGCACTCGCGTCTGTTCCCAGCATGTACAGGTATTGGACTGAAGAGGAGCTACTGTTCTTGTCAGTTTCCTAAGCAGAATTGAACTAGATATGGCCGTTTGTGTAGGAAGCACAGTTCTTTTGTTCTGAGCAAGCTCACTGTTTTTGCCCTATAGGAAACACAGTAGAGTAGAAGAGTGCCCTTTTCTGAAAATCAGAGTGTGTTTCTTGTAAGGCGAGCTACTGTTTGTTTTTCAGTCCTAAATGGAGTTGAATCACATGCAGTTTCTGGTCCTACGAGCAAGAGTTTTTTTCTGGTAAGAAGAGCCACTATCGTGCTCCATATGTCATACACAGGGCAAATAGCACTCGCGTCTGTTCCCAGCATGTACAGGTATTGGACTGAAGAGGAGCTACTGTTCTTGTCAGTTTCCTAAGAAGAGTTGAACTAGATATCGCCCGTGTTAGTAGGAAGCAAAGTTCTTTTGTTCTGATCAAGCTCATTATTCTGGCACTATAAGAAACACAGTAGAGTAGAAGAGTGCTCTTTTCTCAAAAGCGGAGTGTGTTTCTTGTAAGGCGAGCTAGTGTTTGTTTCTCAGTCCTAAATGGAGTTGAATCACATGCAGCTTGTGGTCCTACGAGCAAGAGTTGTTTTCTGGTAAGAAGAGTCACTATTGCGCTCTCATTGTCATACACAGTGCAAATAGCACTCGCGTCTGTTCCCAGCAAGTACAGTGTATTGGACTGAAGAGGATCCACTGTTATTGTCAGTTTCCTAAGCAGAATTGAACTAGATATGGCCTTGTGTGTAGGAAGCACAGTTCTTTTGTTCTGAGCAAGCTCACTGTTTTGGCTCTATAGAACACACAGTAGAGTAGAAGAGTGCTCTTTTCTCAAAAGCAGAGTATGTTTCTTGTAAGGCGAGCTAGTGTTTGTTTCCCAGTCCTAAATGGAGTTGAATCACATGCAGTTTTTGGTCCCATGAGCATGAGTTGTTTTCTGGTAAGGAAAGTCACTATTGTGTTCCCATTACCCTACACAGTGCAAATAGCACTCGTGTCTGTTCCCAGAAAGTACAGTGTATTGGACTGAAGAGGAGCTACTGTTCTTGTCAGTTTGCTAATCAGAGTTGAACTAAATATGGCCCTTGTGTGTAGGAAGCACAGTTCTTTTGTTCTGAGCAAGCTCACTGTTTGGTCCCTAGGAAACACAATAGAGTAGAAGAGTGCTCTTTTCTCAAAAGCAGAGTGTGTTTCTTGTAAGGCGAGCTAGCGTTTGTTTCCCAATCCTAACTGGAGTTGAATTACATGCAGTTTCTTGTCCTACGAGCAAGAGTTGTTTTCTGGTAAGAAGAGTCACTATTGTGCCCCATCTGTCATACACAGGGCAAATAGCACTCGCGTCTGTTCCCAGCATGTACAGTGTACTGGACTGAAGAGGATCTACTGTCCTTGTCAGTTTCCTAAGCAGAATATATCTAGATATGGCCCTTGTGTGTAGGAAGCACAGTTCATCTGTTCTGAGAAAGCTCATTGTTCTGACCACATAAGAAAATCAGTAGAGTAGAAGAGTGCCCTTTTCTCAAAAGCAGTGTGTGTTTCCTGTAAGGCAAACTAGTGTTTTTTTTTCCATCCTAAATGGATTTGAATCACATAAAGTTTCTGCTCCTACGAGCAAGAGTTGTTTTCTGGTAAGAAGAGTCACTATTGCGCTCCCATTGCCATACACAGGGCAAATAGCACTGGCGTCTGTTCCCAGCATGTACAGTGTATTGGACTGAAGAGGAGCTACTGTTCTTGTCAGTTTCCTAAGCAGAGTAGAACTAGATATAGCCCGTGTGTGTAGGAAGCAAAGTTCTTATGTTCTGAGCAAGCTCACTATTCTGGCACTATAGGAAACACAGTAGAGTAGAAGAGTGCTCTTTTCTCAAAAGCAGAGTGTGTTTCTTGTAAGGCGAGCTAGTGTTTGTTTCCCAGTCTGAAATGGAGTTGAATCCCATGCAGTTTCTGGTCCTACGAGCAAGAGTTGTTTTGTGGTAAGAAGAGTCACTATTACGCTCCCATTGCCATACACAGAGCAAATAGCACTCGCGTCTGTTCCCAGGAAGTACAGTGTATTGGACTGAAGAGGAGCTACTGTTCTTGTCAGTTTCCTAAGCAGAGTTGAACTAGATATGGCAAGTCTGTGTAGGAAGCACAGTTCTTTTGTCTGAGCAAGGTCACTGTTTTGACCCCATAGGAAACACTTTAGATTAGAAGAGGGCTCTTTTCTCAAAAGCAGAGTATGTTTCTTGTAAAGCGAGCTAGCGTTTGTTTCCCAGTCCTAAATGGAGTTGACTCACATGTTGTTTTTGGTCTTACGAGCAAGAGTTGTTTTCTGGTAAGAAGAGTCACTATTGTGCTCCCATTGCCATACACAGTGCAAATAGCACTCGCGTCTGTTTGCAGCAAGTACAGTGTATTGGACTGAAGATGAGCTACTGTTCTTGTCAGTTTCCTAAGCAGAGTTGAACTAGATATGGCCCCTGTGTGTATGAAGCACAGTTCTTTTTTTCTGAGCAAGCTCATTGTTTTGGCCCTGTAGGAAACACAGTAGAGTAGAAGAGTGCTCTTTTCTCAAAAGCAGAGTGTGTTTCTTGTAAGGCGATCCAGCCTTTGTTTCCCAGTCCTAAATGGAGTTGAATCACATGCAGTTTTTGGTCCTACGAGCAAGAGTTGTTTTCTGGTAAGAAGAGTCACTATTGTGCTCCCATTGTCATACACAGGGCAAATAGCACTGGCGTCTGTTCCCAGCAAGTACGGTGTATTGGACTGAAGAGGAGCTACTGTTTCTGTCAGTTTCCGAAGGAGAGTTGAACTAGATATGGCTCGTGTGTGTAGGAAGCACAGTTCCTTTGTTCTGAGCAAGCTCACTGTTCGTACCCCATTGGAAACACTTTAGAGTAGAAGAGGGCTCTTTTCTCAAAAGCAGAGTGTGTTTGTTGTAAGGCGAGCGAGCATTTGTTTCGCAGTCCTAAATGGAGTTGAATCCCATGCCGTTTCTGGTCCTAAGAGCAAAAGTTGTCTTCCGGTAAGAAGAGTCACTATTGTGTTCCCATTGTCATACACATTACAAATAGCACTGGCGTCTGTTCCCAGCATGTACAGTGTATTGGACTGAGGAGGATCTACTGTTATTGTCAGTTTCCTAAGCAGAATTGAACTAGATATGGCCGTGTGTGTAGGAAGCACAGTTCTTTTGTTCTGAGCAAGCTCGTTGTTTTGACTCTATACAAAACACAGTAGAGTAGAAGAGTGCTCTTATCTCAAAAGCAGTGTGTATTTCTTGTAAGGCGAGCTAGCATTTGTTTCCCAGTCAGAAATGGAGTTGAATCCCATACAGTTTCTGGTCCTATGAGCAAGTGTTGTTTTCTGGTAAGAAGAGTCAGTATTGTGCTCCCATTGACATAAACTTTGCAAATAGCACTCGCGTCTGTTCCCAGGAAGTACAGTGTATTGGACTGAAGAGGAGCTACTGTTCTTGTCAGTTTCCTAAGCAGAGTTGAACCAAATATGGCTCGTGTGTGTAGGAAGCACAGTTATTTTGTTCTGAGCAAGCTCACTTTTCTGACCGCATAGGAAACACAATAGAGTAGAAGAGTGCTCTTTTCTCAAAAGCAGAGTGTGTTTCTTGTAAGGCGAGCTAGCATTTGTTTCCCAGACCTAAATGTAGATGAATCACATGCAGTTTTTGGTCGTACAAGCAAGAGTTGTTTTCTGGGAAGAAGAGTCACTATTGCGCTCCCATTGCCATACACAGTGCAAATAGCACTGGCGTCTATTCCCAGCATGTACAGTGTATTTGACTGAAGAGGAGCTACTGTTCTTGTCAGTTTCCTAAGCAGAGTTGAACTAGATATAGCCCGTGTGTGTAGGAAGCAAAGTTCTTTTGTTCTGAGCAATCTCACTGTTCTGGCCCTGTGGAAACACAGTATAGTAGAAGAGTGCTCTTTTCTCAAAAGCAGAGTGTGTTTCTTGTAAGGCGAGCTAGTGTTTGTTTTCCAGTCTGAAATGGAGTTGAATCCCATGCAGTTTTTGGTCCTACGAGCAAGAGTTGTTTTCTGGTAAGAAGAGTCACTTTTGGGCTCCCATTGCCATATACAGTGCAAATAGCTCTCGCGTCTGTTCCCAGCAAGTACAGTGTATTGGACAGAAGAGGAGCTACTGTTTTTGTCAGTTTCCTAAGCAGAGTTGAACTAGATATGGCCCGTGTGTGTAGGAAGCACAGTTCTTTTGTTCTGAGCAAGCACACTGTTTGCACCCCAAAGGAAACACAGAAGAGTAGAAGAGTGCTCTTTTCTCAAAAGCAGAGTGTGTTTCTTGTAAGTCGAGCTAGCGTTTGTTTCCCAGTCCTAAATGGAGTTGAATCACATGCAGTTTCTGGTCCTACGAGCAAGAGTTGTTTTCTGGTAAGAAGAGTCACTATTGCGCTCCCATTGTCATACACAAGGCAAATAGCAATGGCGTCTATTCCCAGCATGTACAGTGTATTGGACTAAAGAGGATCAACTGTTCTTGTCAGTTTCCTAAGCAGAATTGAACCAGATATGGTCGTGTGTGTAGGAAGCACAGTTCTTCTGTTCTGAGCAAGCTCACTGTTTTGGCTCTATAGGAATCACAGTAGAGTAGAAGAGTGCCCTTTTCTCAAAAGCAGAGTGTGTTTCTTGTATGGCGAGCTAGTGTTTGTTTCCCAGTCCTAAATGGAATTGAATCCCATGCAGTTTCTAGTCCTAAGAGCAAGAGTTGTTTTCTGGTAAGAAGAGTCACTATTAAGCTCCCATTGCCATACACAGTGCAAATAGCACTCGAGTCTGTTCCCAGGAAGTACAGTGTATTGGACTGAAGAGGAGCTACTGTTCTTGTCAGTTTTCTAAGCACAGTTGAACTAGATATGGCTCGTGTGTGTAGGAAGCACAGTTCTTTTGTTCTGAGCAAGCTCACTGTTTGGACCCCATAGGAAAAACAGTAGAGTAGAAGAGTGCTCTTTTTTCAAAAGCAGAGTGTTTTTCTTGTAAGGTGAGCTAGTGTTTGTTTCCCAGTCTGAAATGGAGTTGAATCCCATGCAGTTTCTGGTCCTACGAGAAAGAGTTGTTTTCTGGTAAGAAGAGTCACTATTGCGCTCCCATTGCCATATACAGTGCAAATAGCACGCGTGTCTGTTCCCAGCAAGTACAGTGTTTTGGATGAAGAGGAGATACTGTTCTTGTCAGTTTCCTAAGTAGAGTTGAACTGATATGGCCCGAGTGTGTAGGAAGCACAGTTCTTTTGTTCTGAGCAAGCTCACTGTTTGGACCCCAAAGGAAACACCTAAGAGTAGAAGAGTGCTCTTTTCTCAAAAGCAGAGTGTGTTTCTTGTAAGGCGAGCTAGCCTTTGTTTCCCAGTCCTAAATGGAGTTGAATCAAATGCAGTTTATGCTCCTACGACCAAGAGTTGTTTTCTGGTAAGAAGAGTCGCTATTGCGCTCCCATTGTCATATACATTTCAAATAGCACTGGCGTCTGTTCCCAGCATGTACAGTGTATTGGACTGAGTAGGATCTACTGTTATTGTCAGTTTCCTAAGCAGAATTGAACTAGATATGGCTCATGTGTGTAGGAAGCACAGTTCTTTTGTTCTGAGCAAGCTCACTGTTTTGGCTCTATAGAAAACACAGTAGAGTAGAAGAGTGCTATTTTCTCAAAAGCAGAGTGTGTTTCTTGTAAGGTGAACTAGCGTTTGTTTCCCAGTCCTAAATGGAGTTGAATCACATGCAGTTTTTGGTCCCATGAGCAAGAGTTGTTTTCTGGTAAGGAAAGTCACTATTGCGCTCCCATTCCCCTACACAGTGCAAATAGCACTCGCGTCTGTTCCCAGCAAGTACAGTGTATTGGACTGAAGAGGAGCTACTGTTCTTGTCAGTTTCCTAAGCAGAGTTGAACTAGATATGGCCCGTGTGTGTAGGAAGCACAGTTCTTTTGTTCTGAGCAAGCTCACTGCTTGGTCCCTAGGAAACACAGTAGAGTAGAAGAGTGCTCTTTTCTCCAAAGCAGAGTGTGTTTCTTGTAAGGCGAGCTAGGGTTTGTTTCGAGGTCCTAAATGGAGTTGAATCACATGCAGTTTCTGGTCCTACGAGCAAGAGTTTTTTTCTGGTAAGAAGAGTCACTATTGTGCTCCATATGTCATACACAGGGCAAATAGCACTCGCGTCTGTTCCCAGCATGTACAGGTATTGGACTGAAGAGGAGCTACTGTTCTTGTCAGTTTCCTAAGAAGAGTTGAACTAGATATCGCCCGTGTGTGTAGGAAGCAAAGTTCTTTTGTTCTGAGCAAGCTCATTATTCTGGCACTATAAGAAACACAGTTGAGTAGAAGAGTGCTCTTTTCTCAAAAGCGGAGTGTGTTTCTTGTAAGGCGAGCTAGTGTTTGTTTCTCAGTCCTAAATGGAGTTGAATAACATGCAGCTTGTGGTCCTACGAGCAAGAGTTGTTTTCTGGTAAGAAGAGTCACTATTGCGCTCTCATTGTCATACACAGTGCAAATAGCACTCGTGTCTGTTCCCAGCAAGTACAGTGTATTGGACTGAAGAGGATCCACTGTTATTGTCAGTTTCCTAAGCAGAATTGAACTAGATATGGCCGTGTGTGTAGGAAGCACAGTTCTTTTGTTCTGAGCAAGCTCACTGTTTTGGCTCTATAGAACACACAGTAGAGTAGAAGAGTGCTCTTTTCTCAAAAGCAGAGTATGTTTCTTGTAAGGCGAGCTAGTGTTTGTTTCCCAGTCCTAAATGGAGTTGAATCACATGCAGTTTTTGGTCCCATGAGCATGAGTTGTTTTCTGGTAAGGAAAGTCACTATTGTGCTCCAATTCCCCTACACAGTGCAAATAGCACTCGTGTCTGTTCCCAGCAAGTACAGTGTATTGGACTGAAGAGGAGCTACTGTTCTTGTCAGTTTGCTAATCAGAGTTGAACTAGATATGGCCCTTGTGTGTAGGAAGCACAGTTCTTTTGTTCTGAGCAAGCTCACTGTTTGGTCCCTAGGAAACACAATAGAGTAGAAGAGTGCTCTTTTCTCAAAAGCAGAGTGTGTTTCTTGTAAGGCGAGCTAGCGTTTGTTTCCCAATCCTAACTGGAGTTGAATTACATGCAGTTTCTTGTCCTACGAGCAAGAGTTGTTTTCTGGTAAGAAGAGTCACTATTGTGCTCCATAAGTCATACACAGGGCAAATAGCACTCGCGTCTGTTCCCAGCATGTACAGTGTACTGGACTGAAGAGGATCTACTGTCCTTGTCAGTTTCCTAAGCAGAATATATCTAGATATGGCCCTTGTGTGTAGGAAGCACAGTTCATCTGTTCTGAGAAAGCTCATTGTTCTGACCACATAAGAAAAACAGTAGAGTAGAAGAGTGCCCTTTTCTCAAAAGCAGTGTGTGTTTCCTGTAAGGCGAGCTAGTGTTTTTTTTTTCCATCCTAAATGGAGTTGAATCACATAAAGTTTCTGGTCCTACGAGCAAGAGTTGTTTTCTGGTAAGAAGAGTCACTATTGCGCTCCCATTGCCATACACAGGGCAAATAGCACTGGCGTCTGTTCCCAGCATGTACAGTGTATTGGACTGAAGAGGAGCTACTGTTCTTGTCAGTTTCCTAAGCAGAGTAGAACTAGATATAGCCCGTGTGTGTATGAAGCAAAGTTCTTTTGTTCTGAGCAAGCTCACTATTCTGGCACTATAGGAAACACAGTAGAGTAGAAGAGTGCTCTTTTCTCAAAAGCAGAGTGTGTTTCTTGTAAGGCGAGCTAGTGTTTGTTTCCCAGTCTGAAATGGAGTTGAATCCCATGCAGTTTCTGGTCCTACGAGCAAGAGTTGTTTTGTGGTAAGAAGAGTCACTATTACGCTCCCATTGCCATACACAGAGCAAATAGCACTCGCGTCTGTTCCCAGAAAGTACAGTGTATTGGACTGAAGAGGAGCTACTGTTCTTGTCAGTTTCCTAAGCAGAGTTGAACTAGATATGGCAAGTGTGTGTAGGAAGCACAATTCTTTTGTCTTAGCAAGGTCACTGTTTGGACCCGATAGGAAACACTTTAGATTAGAAGAGGGCTCTTTTCTCAAAAGCAGAGTATGTTTCTTGTAAGGCGAGCTAGCGTTTGTTTCCCAGTCCTAAATGGAGTTGACTCACATGTTGTTTTTGGTCTTACGAGCAAGAGTTGTTTTCTGGTAAGAAGAGTCACTATTGTGCTCCCATTGCCATACACAGTGCAAATAGCACTCGCGTCTGTTTGCAGCAAGTACAGTGTATTGGACTGAAGATGAGCTACTGTTCTTGTCAGTTTCCTAAGCAGAGTTGAACTAGATGTGGCCCCTGTGTGTATGAAGCACAGTTCTTTTTTTCTGAGCAAGCTCATTGTTTTGGCCCTGTAGGAAACACAGTAGAGTAGAAGAGTGCTCTTTTCTCAAAAGCAGAGTGTGTTTCTTGTAAGGCGAGCCAGCCTTTGTTTCCCAGTCCTAAATGGAGTTCAATCACATGCAGTTTTTGGTCCTACGAGCAAGAGTTTTTTTCTGGTAAGGAAAGTCACTATTGTTGTCCCATTGCCATACACAGTGCAAATAGCACTGGCGTCTGTTCCCAGCAAGAACAGTGTTTTGGACTGAAGAGGAGCTACTGTTCTTGTCAGTTTCCTAAGCAGAATTGAACTAGAAATGGCCCGTGTGTGTAGAAAGCACATTTCTTTTTTTCTGAGCAAGCTCACTATTCTGGCTCTATAGGAAACACAGTAGAGTAGAAGAGTGATCTTTTCTCAAAAGCAGAGTGTGTTTCTTGTAAGGCGAGCTAGCGTTTGTTTCCCAGTCGTAAATGGATTTGAATCACATGCAGTTTCTAGTCCTACGTGCAAGAGTTGTTTTCTCGTAAGAAGAGTCACTATTGCGCTCCCATTGTCATACATAGTTCAAATAGCACTGGCGTCTGGTCCCAGCAAGTACAGTGTATGGAACTGAAGAGGATCTACTGTTCTTGTCAGTTTCATAAGCAGAATTGAACTAGATATAACCGTGTGTGTAGGAAGCACAGTTCTTTTGTTCTGAGCAAGCTCACTCTTTGGCCCTATAGGAAACACAGTAGAGTTGAAGAGTGCTCTTTTCTCAAAAGCAGAGTGTTTTTCTTGTAAGGTGAGCTAGCGTTTGTTTACAGTCCTAAATGGAGTTGAATCACATGCAGTTTTTGGTCCTACGAGCAAGAGTTGTTTTCTGGTAAGGAAAGTCACTATTGCGCTCCCAATGCCATACACAGTGCAAATAGCACTCGCGTCTGTTCCCAGCAAGTACAGTGTATTGGACTGAAGAGGAGCTACTGTTCTTGTCAGTTTCCTAAGCAGAGTTGAACTAGATATAGCCCCTGTGTGTAGGAAGCACAGTTATTTTGTTCTGAGCAAGCTCACTGTACGGACCCTAAAGGAAACACATTAGAGTAGGAGAGTGATCTTTTCTCAAAGCAGAGTGTGTTTCTTGTAAGGCGAGCTAGTGTTTGTTTCCCAGTCCTAAATGAAGTTGAATCACATGCAGTTTCTGGTCCTAAGAGCAAGAGATGTTTTCTGGTAAGAAGAGTCACTATTGCGCTCCCATTGTCATACACAGGGCAAATAGCCTTGGCATCTGTTCCCAGCAAGTACAGTGTATGGGACTGAAGAGGATCTACTGTTCTTGTCAGTTTCAAAAGCAGAATTGAACTAGATATGACCGTGTGTGTAGGAAGCACAGATCTTTTGTTCTGAGCAAGCTCACTCTTCTGACCATATAGGAAACACAGTAGAGTAGAAGAGAGCCCTTTTCTCAAAAGCAGTGTGTGTTTCTTGTAAGGCGAGCTAGCATTTGTTTTTGAGTCCTAAATGGAGTTGAATCACATGCAGTTTCTGGTCCTACGATCAAGAGTTGTTTTCTGGTTAGAAGAGTCACTATTGCGCTCCCTTTGTCATACACATTACAAATAGCACTGGCGTCTGTTCCCAGCATGTACAGTGTATTGGACTGAAGAGGATCTACTGTTCTTGTCAGTTTCCTAAGCAGAATTGAACTAGATATGGCCGTGTGTGTAGGAAGCACAGTTCTTTTTTTCTGAGCATGCTCACTGTTGGCCCTATAGGAAATACTGTAGAGTAGAAGAGTGCCCTTTTCTCAAAAGCAGAGTGTGTTTCTTGTAAGGCGAGCTAGCATTTGTTTTTCAGTCCTAAATGGAGTTGAATCTCATGCAGTTTCTGGTCCTACGAGCAAGAGTTGTTTTCTGGTAAGAAAAGACACTATTGCGCTCCCATTCCCCTACACAGTGCAAATAGCACTGGCGTCTTTCCCAGCATGTACAATGTATTGGACTGAAGAAGATCTACTGTCCTTGTCAGATTCCTAAGCAGAGTTGAACTAGATATGGCCCGTGTGTGTAGGAAGCACAGTTCTTTTGTTCTGAGCAAGCTCACTGTTCTGGCCCTATAGGAAACACAGTAGAGTAGAAGAGTGCTCTTTTCTCAAAAGCAGAGTGAGTTTATTGTAAGGCGAGCTAGCGTTTGTTTCCCAGTTCTAAATGGAGTTGCATCACATGCAGTTTCTGGTCCTATGAGCAAGAGTTGTTTTCTGGAAAGAAGAGTCACTATTGCGCTCCCATTGCCATACACAGTGCAAATAGCACTCGCGTCTGTTCCCATCACGTACTGTTTATTGGACTGAAGAGGAGCTACTGTTCTTGTCAGTTTCCTAAGCAGAGTTGAACTAGGTATGGCCCATGTGTGTAGGAAGCACAGTTCTTTGTTTCTGAGCAAGCTCACTGTTTGGACCCCAAAGAAACACAGAAGAGTAGAAGAGTGCTCTTTTCTCAAAAGCAGAGTGTGATTCTTGTAAGGCGAGCTAGCGTTTGTTTCCCAGTCCTAAATGGAGTTGAATCACATGCAGTTTCTGGTCCTACGAGCAAGAGTTGTCTTCTGGTAAGAAGAGTCACTATTGCGCTCCCACTGTCATACACATTACAAATAGCACTGGCGTCTGTTCCCAGCATGTACAGTGTATTGGACTGAGTAGGATCTACTGTTATTGTCAGTTTCCTAAGCAGAATTGAACTGGATATGGCCGTGTGTAGGAAGCACAGTTCTTTTGTTCTGAGCAAGCTCACTGTTTTGGCTCTATAGAAAACACAGTAGAGTAGAAGAGAGGTCTTTTCTCAAAAGCAGACTGTGTTTCTTGTAAGGTGAGCTAGCGTTTGTTTCCCAGTCCTAAATGAAGTTGAATCACATGCAGTTTCTGGTCCTACGAGTAGAGTTGTATTTTGGTAAGAAGAGTCACAATTGCGCTCCCATTGCCATACACAGAACAAATAGCACTTGCGTCTGTTCCAATCAAGTACAGTGTATTGGACTGAAGAGGAGCTACTGTTCTTGTCAGTTTCCTAAGCAGAGTTGAACTATATATGGCCTCTGTGTGTAGGAAGCACAGTTCTTTTGTTCTGAGCAAGCTCACTGTTCGGACGCCATAGGAAACACAGTAGAGTAGAAGTGTGCCCTTTTCTCAAAAGCAGAGCTTGTTTCGTGTAAGGCAAGATAGCGTTTGTTTCCCAGTCCTAAGTGAAGTTGAACCACATGCAGTTTCTGGTCCTAAGAGCCAGAATTTTTTTCTGGTAAGAAGAGTCACACCCATTGCACACCCATTGCTTCACACAGTGCAAATTGCACTCGCGTATGTTCCCAGCAAGTACAGTGTATGGGACAGAAGAGGAGCTACTGTTCTTGTCAGTTTACTAAACAGAGTTGAACTAGATAAGTCCCACGTGTGTAGGAAGCACAGTTCTTTTGTTCTGAGCAAGCTCACTGTTCTGGAGCTATAGGAAACACAGTAGAGTAGAAGAGTGCTCTTTTCTCAAAAGCAATGTATGTTTCTTGTAAGGCGAGCTAGCATTTGTTTCCCAGTCCTAAATGGAGTTGAATCACATGCAGTTTTTGTTCCTATGAGCCAGAGTTGTTTTCTGGTAAGAAGACTCACTATTGTGCTCCCATTGCCATACACAGTGCAAATAGCACTGGTGTCTGTTCCCAGCAAGTACAGTGTATTGGACTGAGGAGGATCTACTGTTCTTGTCAGTTTCCTAAGCAGAGTTGAACTAGATATGGCCCGTGTGTGTTGGAAGCACGGTTCTTTTGTTTGGAGCAAGCTCACTGTTCGGAAACCATAGGAAACACAGTAGAGTAGAAGAGTGCTCTTTTCTCAAAAGAAGAGTGTGTTTTTTGTAAGGCGAGCTAGTGTTTGGATCCCAGTTCTAAATGGAGTTGAATCACATGCAGTTTCTGGTCCTACGAGCAAGAGTTGTTTTCTGGTAAGAAGAGTCACTATTGCGCTCCCATTATCATACACAGGGCAAATAGCACTGGCGTCTGTTCCCAGCATGTACAGTGTATTGCACTGAAGAGGAGCTACTGTTCTTGTCAGTTTCCTAAGCAGAGTTGAACTAGATATAGCCCGTGTGCGTAGGAAGCAAGGTTCTTTTGTTCTGAGCAAGCTCACTATTCAGGCCCTATTGGAAACACAGTAGAGTAGAAGAGTGCTCTTTTCTCAAAAGCAGAGTGTGTTTCTTGTAAGGCGAGCTAGCATTTGTTTCCCAGTCCTAAATGGAGTTGAATCACATGCAGTTTCTGGTCCTAAGAGCTAGAGTTGGATTGTGGGAAGAAGAGTCACTATTGTGCTCCCATTGTCATACTTTGGGCAAATAGCACTGGCGTCTGTTCCCAGCAAGTACATTGTATTGGACTGAAGAGGAGCTACTGTTCTTGTCAGTTTCCTAAGCAGAGTTGAACTATATATGGCCCGTGTGTGTAGGAAGCACAGTTCTATTGTTCTGAGCAAGCTCACTGTTCGGACCCTATAGGAAACACTTTAGAATAGAAGAGGGCTCTTTTCTCAAAAGCAGAGTGTGTTTTTTGTAAGGCGAGCTAACGATTGTTTCGAAGTCCTAAATGGAGTTGAATCACATGCAGTTTATGGTCCTAAGAGCAAGAGTTGTTTTCTGGTAAGAAGAATCACTATTGCGCTCCCATTGTCATACACAGGGCAAATAGCACTGGCGTCTATTCCCAGCATGTACAGTGTATTGGACTGAAGAGGATCTACTGTCCTTGTCAGTTTCCTAAGGAGAATTGATCTAGATATGGCCCGTGAGTGTAGGAAGCACAGTTCTTTTGTTCTGAGCAACCTCACTGTTCTGACCCCATAAGAAACACAGTAGAGTAGAAGAGTACCCTGTTCTCAAAGGCAGAATGTGTTTCTTGTAAGGCGAGCTAGCATTTGTTTCCCAGTCCTAAATGGAGTTGAATCACATGCAGTTTTTGGTCCTACTAGCAAAATTTTTTTTCTGGTAAGGAAAGTCACTATTGTTGTCCCATTGCCATACACAGTACAAATAGCACTGGTGTCAGTTCCCAGCAAGAACAGTGTATTGGACTGAAGAGGAGCTACTGTTCTTGTCAGTTTCCTAAGCAGAATTAAACTAGATATGGCCCGTGTGTGTAGGAAGCACATTTCTTTTGTTCTGAGCAAGCTCACTATTCTGGCTCTATAGGAAACACAGTAGAGTAGAAGAGTGATCTTTTCTCAAAAGCAGAGTGTGTTTTTGTAAGGCGAGATAGCGTTTGTTTCCCAGTCCTAAATGGAGTTGAATCACATGCAGTTTCTGGTCCTACGAGCAAGAGTTGTTTTCTGGTAAGAAGAGTCACTATTGCATTCCCATTGTCATACACAGGGCAAATAGCACTGGCGTCTGTTCCCAGCAATACAGTGTATGAGACTGAAGAGGATCTACTGTTCTTGTCAGTTTCATAAGCAGAATTGAACTAGATATGACCGTGTGTGTAGGAAGCACAGTTCTTTTGTTCTGAGCAAGCTCACTGTTCGGACCCGATAGGAAACATAGTAGAGTAGAAGTGTGCCCTTTTCTCAAAAGCAGAGCTTCTTTCGTGTAAGGCAAGATAGCGTTAGTTTCCCAGTCCTAAGTGGAGTTGAATCACATGCAGTTTCTGGACCTAAGAGCCAGAATTGTTTTCTGGTAAGAAGAGTCACTATTGCACTCCCATTGCTGTACACAGTACAAATAGCACTCGCGTATGTTCCCAGCAAGTACAGTGCATTGGACTGAAGAGGAGCTACTGTTCTAGTCAGTTTCCTAAACAGAGTTGAACTAGATATGGCCCGTGTGTGCAGGAAGCACAGTTCTTTTTTTCTGAGCAAGCTCACTGTTCTGGCACTATAGGAAACACAGTAGAGTAGAAGAGTGCTCTTTTCTCAAAAGCAGAGTGTGTTTCTTGTAAGGCGAGCTGGTGTTTGTTTCCCAGTCATAAATGGAGTTGAATCACATGCAGTTTCTGGTCGTACGAGCAAGAGTTGTTTTCTGGTAAAAAGAGTCACTATTGTGCTCCCATTGCCCTACACAGTGCAAATACCACTGGCGTCTGTTCCCAGCATGTACAGTGTATTGGACTGAAGAGGATCTACTGTTCTTGTCAGTTTACTAAACAGAACTGAACTAGATATGGCCGTGTGTGTAGGAAGCACAGTTCTTTTGTTCTGAGCAAGCTCACTGTACTGGCCCTATAGGAAACACAGTAGAGTAGAAGAGTGCTCTTTTCTCAAAAGCAGAGTGTGTTTCTTGTAAGGCGAGCTAGCGTTTGTTTCCCAGTCCTAAATGGAGTTGAATCACATGCAGTTTTTGGTCCTACGAACAAGAGTTTTTTTCTGGTAAGGAAAGTCATTATTGAGCTCCCATTGCCATACGCAGTGCAAATAGCACTCGCGTCTGCTCCCAGCAAGTACAGTGTATTGGACTGAAGAGGAGCTACTGTTCTTGTCAGTTTCCTAAGCAGAGTTGAACTAGATATGGCCCGTGTGTGTAGAAAGCACAGTTCTTTTGTTCTGAGCAAGCTCACTGTTCGGACCACATAGGAAACACAGTAGAGTAGAAGTGTGCCCTTTTCTCAAAAGCAGAGCTTGTTTCGTGTAAGGCAAGATAGCGTTTGTTTCCCAGTCCTAAGTGGAGTTGAATCACATGCAGTTTCTGGTCCTAAGAGCCAGAATTGTTTTCTGGTAAGAAGAGTCACTATTGCACTCCCATTGATTTACACAGTGCAAATAGCACTCGCGTATGTTCCCAGCAAGTACAGTGTTTTGGACTGAAGAGGAGCTACTGTTCTAGTCAGTTCCCTAAGCAGAGTTGAACTAGATATGGCCTGTGTGTGCAGGAAGCACAGTTCTTTTGTTTGAGCAAGCTCACTGTTCTGGCCCTATAGGAAACACAGTAGAGTAGAAGAGTGCTCTTTTCTCAAAAGCAGAGTGTGTTTCTTGTAAGGTGAGCTGGTGTTTGTTTCCCAGTCGTAAATGGAGTTGAATCACATTCAGTTTCTGGTCCTACGAGCAAGAGTTGTTTTGTGGTAAAAAAGTGTCACTATTGTGCTCCCATTGCCGTACACAGTGCAAATACCACTGGCGTCTGTTCCCAGAATGTACAGTGTATTGGACTGAAGAGGATCTACTGTTCTTGTCAGTTTACTTAAACAGAGTTGAACTAGATATGGCCCGTGTGTGTAGGAAGCACAGTTCTTTTGTTCTGAGCAAGCTCACTGTTCTGGCGCTACAGGAAACACAGTAGAGTAGAAGAGTGCTCTTTTCTCAAAAGCAATGTGTGTTTCTTGTAAGGTGAGCTAGCGTTTGTTTCCCAGTCCTAAATGGAGTTGAATCACATGCAGTTTTTGTTCCTATAGCAAGAGTTGTTTTCTGGTAAGAAGAGTCACTATTGCGCTCCCATTGCCATACACAGTGCAAATAGCACTGGTGTCTGTTCCCAGCAAGTACAGTGTATTGGACTAAAGAGGATCTACTGTTCTTGTCAGTTTCCTAAGCAAAGTTGAACTAAATATGGCCCGTGTGTGTTGGAAGCACGGTTCATTTGTTTGGAGCAAGCTCACTGTTCGGAACCCATAGGAAACACAGTAGAGTAGAAGAGTGCTCTTTTCTCAAAAGAAGAGTGTGTTTATTGTAAGGCAAGCTAGCGTTTTGATCCCAGTTCTAAATGGAGTTTAATCACATGCAGTTTTTGGTCCTACGAGCAAGAGTTGTTTTCCGGTAAGAAGAGTCACTATTGCGCTACCATTATCATACACAGGGCAAATAGCACTGGCATCTCTTCCCAGCATGTACAGTGTATTGCACTGAAGTGGAGCTACTGTTCTTGTCAGGTTCCTAAGCAGAGTTGAACTAGATATAGCCCGTGTGTGTAGGAAGCACGGTTCTTTTGTTCTGAGCAAGCTCACTATTCAGGCCCTATTGGAAACACAGTAGAGTAGAAGAGTGCTCTTTTCTCAAAAGCAGAGTGTGTTTCTTGTAAGGCGATCTAGCATTTGTTTTTCAGTCCTAAATGGAGTTGAATCACATGCAGTTTCTGCTCCTAAGAGCTAGAGTTGTTTTGTGGGAAGAAGAGTCACTATTGTGCTCCCATTGTTATACACAGGGCAAATAGCACTGGCGTCTGTTCCCAGCAAGTACATTGTATTGGACTGAAGAGGAGCTACTGTTCTTGTCAGTTTCCTAAGCAGAGTTGAACTAGATATGGCCCGTGTGTGTAGAAAGCACAGTTCTTTTGTTCTGAGCAAGCTCACTGTTCTGGCCCTATAGGAAACACAGTAGAGTAGAAGAGTGCTCTTTTTTCAAAAGCAGAGTGTGTTTCTTGTAAGGTGAGCTGGTGTTTGTTTCCCAGTCGTGAATGGAGTTTAATCACATGCAGTTTCTGGTCCTACGAGCAAGAGTTGTTTTGTGGTAAAAAAGTGTCACTATTGTGCTCCCATTGCCGTACACAGTGCAAATACCACTGGTGTCTGTTCCCAGAATGTACAGTGTATTGGACTGAAGAGGATCTACTGTTCTTGTCAGTTTACTAAACAGAGTTGAACTAGATATGGCCTGTGTGTGTAGGAAGCACAGTTCTTTTGTTCTGAGCAAGCTCACTGTTCTGGCACTACAGGAAACACAGTAGAGTAGAAGAGTGCTCTTTTCTCAAAAGCAATGTGTGTTTCTTGTAAGGTGAGCTAGCGTTTGTTTCCCAGTCCTAAATGGAGTTGAATCACATGCAGTTTTTGTTCCTATGAGCAAGAGTTGTTTTCTGGTAAGAAGAGTCACTATTGCGCTCCCATTGCCATACACAGTGCAAATAGCACTGGTGTCTGTTCCCAGCAAGTACAGTGTATTGGACTGAAGAGGAGCTACTGTTCTAGTCAGTTTCCTAAGCAAAGTTGAACTAAATATGGCCCGTGTGTGTTGGAAGCACGGTTCATTTGTTTGGAGCAAGCTCACTGTTCGGAACCCATATGAAACATAGTAGAGAAGAAGAGTGCTATTTTCTCAAAAGCAGAGTGTGTTTCTTGTAAGGCGAGGTAGCTTTTGTTTCCCAGTCCTAAATGAAGTTGAATCACATGCAGTTTCTGGTCCTACGAGTAGAGTTGTTTTTTGGTAAGAAGAGTCACTATTGCGCTCCCATTGCCATACACAGTACAAATAGCACTTGCGTCTGTTCCCAGCATGTACAGTGTATTGGACTGAAGAGTATCTACTGTTCTTGTCAGTTTCCTAAGCAGAGTTGAACTAGATATGGCCCGTGTGTGTAGGAAGCACAGTTCTTTTTTTCTGAGCAAGCTCAATTTTCGGACCCCATAGGAAACACAATAGAGTAGAAGTGTGCCCTTTTCTCAAAAGCAGAGCTTGTTTCGTGTAAGGCGAGCTAGTGTTTGTTTCCCAGTCCTAAGTGGAGTTGAATTACATGCAGTTTCTGGTCCTACGAGCAAGAGTTGTTTTCTGGTAAGAAGAGTCACTATTGCGCTCCCATTGTCATACACAGGGCAAATAGCACTGGCGTCTATTCCCTGCATGTACAGTGTATTGGACTGAAGAGGATCTACTGTTCTTGTCAGTTTCCTAAGGAGAATTGATCTAGATATGGCCCGTGTGTGTAGGAAGCACAGTTCTTTTGTTCTGAGCAACCTCACTGTTCTGACCCCATAAGAAACACAGTAGAGTAGAAGAGTACCCTTTTCTCAAAGGCAGAGTGTGTTTCTTGTAAGGCGAGCTAGCGTATGTTTTCCAGTCCTAAATGGAGTTGAATCACATGCAGTTTTTGGTCCTACGAGCAAGAGTTTTTTTCTGGTAAGGAAAGTCACTATTGTTGTCCCATTGCCATACACAGTGCAAATAGCACTGGCGTCTGTTCCCAGCAAGAACAGTGTATTGGACTGAAGAGGAGCTACTGTTCTTGTCAGTTTCCTAAACAGAATTGAACTAGATATGGCCTGTGTGTGTAGGAAGCACATTTCTTTTGTTCTCAGCTAGCTCACTGTTCTGGCTCTATAGGAAACACAGTAGAGTAGAAGAGTGATCTTTTCTCAAAAGCATAGTGTGTTTCTTGTAAGGCGAGCTAGCGTTTGTTTCCCAGTCCTAAATGGAGTTGAATCACATGCAGTTTCTGGTCCTACGAGCAAGAGTTGTTTTCTGGTAAGAAGAGTCACTATTGCGCTCCCATTGTCATACACAGGGCAAATAGCACTGGCGTCTGTTCCCAGCAAGTACAGTGTATGGGACTGAAGAGGATCTACTGTTCTTGTCAGTTTCATAAGCAGAATTGAACTAGATATGACCGTGTGTGTAGTAAGCACAGTTCTTTTGTTCTGAGCAAGCTCACTGTTCGGACCCCATAGGAAACACAGTAGAGTAGAAGTGTGCCCTTTTCTCAAAAGCAGAGCTTGTTTCTTGTAAGGCAAGATAGCGTTTGTTTCCCAGTCCAATGTGGAGTTGAATCACATGCAGTTTCTGGTCCTAAGAGCCATAATTCTTTTCTGGTTAGAAGAGTCACTATTGCACTCCCATTGCTGTACACAGTGCAAATAGCACTCGCGTATGTTCCCAGCAAGTACAGTGTATTGGACTGAAGAGGAGCTACTGTTCTAGTCAGTTTCCTAAACAGAGTTGAACTAGATATGGCCCGTGTGTGCAGGAAGCACAGTTCTTTTTTTCTGAGCAAGCTCACTGTTCTGGCACTATAGAAAACACAGTAGAGTAGAAGAGTGCTCTTTTCTCAAAAGCAGAGTGTGTTTCTTGTAAGGCGAGCTAGCGTTTGTTTCCCAGTCCTAAATGGAGTTGAATCACATGCAGTTTTTGGTCCTACGAGCAAGAGTTTTTTTCTGGTAAGGAAAGTCACTATTGAGCTCCCATTGCCATACACAGTGCAAATAGCACTCGTGTCTGCTCCCAGTAAGTACAGTGTATTGGACTGAAGAGGAGCTACTGTTCTTGTCAGTTTCCTAAGCAGAGTTGAACTAGATATGGCCATGTGTGTGTAGGAAGCACAGTTCTTTTGTTCTGAGCAAGAACACTGTTCGGAACACATACGAAACTCAGTAGAGTAGAAGTGTGCTCTTTTCTCAAAAGCAGAGTGTGTTTCTTGTAAAGCGAGCTAGCGTTTGTTTCCCAGTCCTAAATGGACTTGAATGACATGCAGTTTCTGGTCCTACGAGCAAGAGTTGTATTCTGGTAAGAAGAGTCACTATTGCACTCCCATTGATGTACACAGTGCAAATAGCACTCGTGTCTGTTCCCAGCAAGTACAGTGTATTGGACTGAAGAGGAGCTACTGTTCTACTCAGTTTCCTAAGCAGAGTTGAACTAGATATGGCCCGTGTGTGTCAGAAGCACAGTTCTTTTGTTCTGAGCAAGCTCACTTTTCGGACCCCATAGGACACATAGTAGAGAAAAAGAGTGCTATTTTCTCAAAAGCAGAGTGTGTTTCTGGTAAGGCGAGCTAGCTTTTATTTCCCAGTCCTAAATGAAGTTGAATCACATGCAGTTTCTGGTCCTACGTGTAGAGTTGTTTTTTGGTAAGAAGAGTCACTATTGTGCTCCCATTGCCATACACAGTACAAATAGCACTTGCGTCTGTTCCAATCAAGTACAGTGTATTGGACAGAAGAGGAGCTACTGTTCTTGTCAGTTTCCAAAGCAGAGTTGAACTAGATACGGCCCGTGTGTGTAGGAAGCACAGTTCTTTTTTTCTGAGCAAGCTCACTGTTCGGACCCCATAGGAAACACAATAGAGTAGTAGTGTGCCCTTTTCTCAAAAGCAGAGCTTGTTTCGTCTAAGGCAAGATAGCGTTTGTTTCCCAGTCCTAAGTGGAGTTGAATCACATGCAGTTTCTGGTCCTACGAGCAAGAGTTGTTTTTTGGTAAGAAGAGTCACTATTGCGCTCCCATTGCTGTACACAGTGCAAAGAGCACTCGCGTATGTTCCCAGCAGGTACAGTGTATTAGACTGAAGAGGAGCTACTGTTCTAGTCAGTTTCCTAAGCAGAATTGAACTAGATATGGCCCGTGTGTGTAGGAAGCACAGTTCTTTTGTTCTGAGCAAGCTTACTGTTCTGGCACTTTAGGAAACACAGTAGAGTAGAAGAGTGCTCTTTCATCAAAAGCACAGTGTGTTTCTTGTAAGGCGAGCTAGCATTTTTTTCTCAGTCCTAAATGGAGTTGAATCACATGCAGTTTCTGGTCCTACCAGCAAGAGTTGTTTTCTGGTAAGAAGAGTCACTATTGAGCTCCCATTGTCATACACAGGGCAAATAGCACTGGCGTCTGTTCCCAGCATGTACAGTGTATTGGACTGAAGAGGATCTACTGTTCTTGTCAGTTTCCGACGCAGAGTTGAACTAGGTATGGCCCATGTGTGTAGGAAGCACAGTTCTTTTGTTCTGAGCAAGCTCACTGTTCTGGCCACATAGGAAACAGCTAGCTCGCCTTACAAGAAACACACTCTGCTTTTGAGAAAAGAGCACTCTTCTACTCTACTGTGTTTCCTATGGGGTCTGAACAGTGAGGTTGCTCAGAACAAAAGATCTGTGCTTCCTACACACACGGACCATATCTAGTTCAACTCTGCTTTGGAAACTGACAAGAACAGTAGCTCCTCTTCAGTCCAATACACTGTTCTTGCTGGGAACATAAGTGAGTGCTATTTGCACTGTTTATGGCAATGGGAGCGCAATAGTGACTTTCCTTACCAGAAAACATCTCTTGGTCGTAGGACCAAAAACTGCATGTGATTCAACTCCATTTAGGACTGGGAAACAAACGCTAGCTCGCCTTACAAGAAACACACTCTGCTTTTGAGAAAAGAGCACTCTTCTACTCTACTGTGTTTCCTATGGGGTCCGAACAGTGAGCTTGCTCAGAACAAAAGAACTGTGCTTCCTACACACACGGGCCATATCTAGTTCAACTCTGCTTAGGAAACTGACAAGAACAGTAGATCCTCTTCAGTCCAATACACTGTACATGCTGGGATCAGACGCCAGTGCTATTTGCCCTACTATCACAATGGGAGCGCAATAGTGACTCTTCTTACCAGAAAACAACTCTTGCTCGTAGGACAACAAACTGCATGTGATTCAACTCCATTTAGGACTGGGAAATAAACACTAGCTCGCCTTACAAGAAACACACTCTGCTTTTGAGAAAAGAGCACTCCTCTACTCTACTGTTTTTCCTATGGTGCCCGAAAAGTGAGCATTCTCAGAACAAAAGTACTGTGCTTCCTACACACACGGGCCATATCTAGTTCAACTCTGCTTAGGAAACTGACAAGAACAGTAGATACTCTTCAGTCCAATACACTGTACATGCTGGGAACAGACGCAAGTGCTATTTGCCCTGTGTATGACAATGGGAGCACAATAGTGACTCTTCTTACCAGAAAACAACTCTTGCTCGTAGGACAAAAAATTCCATGTGATTCAACTCCATTTAGGACTGGGAAACAAACGCTAGCTCGCCTTGCAAGAAACACACTCTGCTTTTGAGAAAAGAGCACTCTTCTACTCTACTGTGTTTCCTATGGGGTCGAAACAGTGAGCTTGCTCAGAACAAAGAATTGTGCTTCCTACACACAGGGGCCATATCTACTTCAACTATGCTTAGGAAACTGACATGAACAGTAGCTCTGCTTCACTCCAATACACTGTACTTGCTTGGAACAGACGCCAGTGCTATTTGCCCTGTGTATGACAATGGGAGCGCAATAGTGACTCTTCTTACCAGAAAACAACTCTTGATCGTAGGACAAGAAACTGCATGTGATTCAACTCCATTTAGGACTGGGAAACAAACGCTAGCTTGACTTACAAGAAACACACTCTGCTTTTGAGAAAGGAGCACTCTTCTACTCTAATGTCTTTCCTATAAGGCCAGAATAGTGAGCAATCTCAGAACAAAAGAACTGTGCTTCCTACACACACGGGCCATATCTAGTTCAATTCTGCTTAGGAAAATGAAAAGAAGAGTAGATCCTCTTCAGTCCAATACACTGTACTTGCTGGGAACAGACGCCAGTGCTATTTGCCCTGTGTATGGCAATGGGAGCACAATAGTGACTCTTCTTATCAGAAAACATCTCTTGCTCATAGGACCAAAAACTGCATGTGATTCAACTCCATTTAGGACTGGGAAACAAATGCTAGCTTGACTTACAAGAAACACACTCTGCTTTTGGGAAAAGAGCACTCTTCTACTCTACTGTGTTTCCTATGGGGTCCGAACAGTGAGCTTGCTCAGAACAAAAGATCTGTGCTTCCTACACACACGGACCATATCTAGTTCAACTCTGCTTAGGAAACTGATAGGAAAGGTAGATGCTCTTGAGTCCAATACACTGTATTTGCTGGGATTAGACGCCAGTGCTATTTGCCTTGTGTATGACAATGGGAGCACAATAGTGACTCTTCTTACCAGAAAACAACTCTTGCTCGTAGGACAGGAAAATGCATGTGATTCAACTCCATTTAGACTGGGAAACAAATGCTAGCTCACCTTTCAAAAAACACAGTCTGCTTTGGAGAAAAGAGCACTCTTCTACTCTACTGTGTATCCTATGTAATCCGAACAGTGAGCTTGCTCAGAATAAAAGAACTGTGCATCCTACACACATGCGCCATATTAGTTCAACTCTGCTTAGGAAACTGACAAGAACAGTAGCTCCACTTCAGTCCAATACACTGTACTTTCTGGGAACAGACGCGAGTGCTATTTGTACTGTCTATGGCAATGGGAGCACAATAGTGACTCTTCTTACCAGAAAACAACTCCTGCTCGTAGGACAAGAAACTGCATGTGATTCAACTCCATTTAGGGTTTCAATTTGGGAAACAAACGCTAGCTCGCCTTACAAGAAACACACTCTGCTTTTGAGAAAACAGCACTCTTCTACTCTACTGTGTATCCTATGGGATCCGAACAGTGAGCTTGCTCAGAACAAAATAACTGTGCTTCCTACACACTCGGGCCATATCTAGTTCAACTCTGCTTAGGAAACTGACAAGAACAGTAGCTCCGCTTCAGTCCAATACACTGTACTTGCTGGGAACAGACGCCAGTGCTATTTGCACTGTGTATGGCAATGGGAGCACAATAGTGACTTTCCTTACCAGAAAACAACTCTTGCTCGTAGGACTAAAAACTGCATGTGATTCAACTCCATTTAGGACTGGGAAACAAACGCTAGCTCGCCGAACAAGAAACACACTCTGCTTTTGAGAAAAGAGCACTCTTCTACTCTACTGTGTTTCCTATAGGGCCAGAACACTGAGTTTGCTCTGAACAAAAGAACTGTGCTTCCTACAAATACGGCCATATCTAATTCAATTCTGCTTAGGAAACTGACAAGAACAGTAGATCCTCTTCAGTCCAATACACTGGACATGCTGGGAACAGACGCCAGTGCTATTTGCCCTGTGTATGACAATGGGAGCGCAATAGTGACTCTTCTTATCAGAAAACAACTCTTGCTTGTAGGACAAGAAACTGCATGTGATTCAACTCCATTTAGGACTGGGAAACAAACGCTAGCTCGCCTTACAAGAAACATACTCTGCTTTTGAGAAAAGAGGACTCTTCTACTCTATTGTGTTTCCTATAGGGCCAGAACAGTGAGTTTGCTCAGAACAAAAGAACTGTGCTTCCTACAATACAGCCTTATCTAGTTCAATTCTGCTTAGGAAAGTGACCAGAACAGTATGTCCTCCTCAGTCCAATACACTGTACATGCTGAGAACAGACGCCAGTGCTATTTGCCCTGTGTATGACAATGGGAGCGCAATAGTGACTCTTCTTACCAGAAAACAACTCTTGCTCGTAGGACCAGAAACTGCATGTGATTCAACTCGATTTAGACTGGGAAACAAATGCTAGCTCGCCTTACAAGAAACACACTCTGCTTTGGAGAAAAGAGCATTCTTCTACTCTACTGTGTTTCCTATGGAATCCGAACAGTGAGCTTGCTCAGAATAAAAGAACTGTGCTTCCTACACACATGGGCCATATCTACTTCAACTCTGCTTAGGAAACTGACAAGAACAGTAGCTCCTCTTCAGTCCAATACACTGCACTTGCTGGGAACAGACGCGAGTGCTATTTGTACTGTGTATGGCAATGGGAGCACAATAGTGACTTTCCTTACCAAAAAAAACCTCTTTCTCGTAGGACCAAAAACTGCATGTGATTCAACTCTATTTAGGACTGGGAAACAAACGCTAGCTCACCTTACAAGAAACACACTCTGCTTTTGAGAAAAGAGGACTCTTCTACTCTACTGTGTTTCCTATAGGGCCAGAACAGTGAGTTTGCTCAGAAAAAAAGAACTGTGCTTCCTACAAATACAGCCTTATCTAGTTCAATTCTGCTTAGGAAACTGACAAGAACAGTAGGTCCTCTTCAGTCCAATACACTGTACATGCTGGGAACAGACGCCAGTGCTATTTACCCTGTGTATGACAATGGGAGCGCAATAATGACTCTTCTGACCAGAAAACGACTCTTGCTCGTAGGACAAGAAACTGCATGTGATTCAACTCCATTTAGGACTGGGAAACAAACGCTAGCTCGCCTTACAAGAAACACACTCTGCTTTTGAGAAAAGAGCACTCTTCTACTCTACTGTGTTTCCAATGGGGTCCAAACAGTGAGCTTGCTCAGAACAAAAGAACTGTGCTTCCTACACACAGGGGCCATAACAAGTTCAACTATGCTTAGGAAACTGACAAGAACAGTAGCTCCTCTTCAGTCCATACACTGTACTTGCTTGGAACAGACGTGAGTGCTATTTGCACTGTGTATGGCAATGGGAGTGCAATAGTGACTTTCCTTACCAGAAAACAACTCTTGCTCGTAGGACCAAAAACAGGATGTGATTCAACTCCATTTAGGACAGGGAAACAAACGCTAGCTTGCCATACAAGAAACACACTCTGCTTTTGAGAAAAGAGCACTCTTCTACTCGACTGTGTTTCCTATGGGTTCCGAAAAGTGAGCTTGCTCAGAACAAAAGAACTGTGCTTCCTACCTACACGGGCCATATATAGTTCAACTCTGCTTAGGAAACTGACAAGAACGGTAGATCCTCTTCAGTCCAATACACTGTACTTGCTGGGATTAGACGCCAGTGCTATTTGCCCTGTTTATGACAATGGGAGCACAATAGTGACTCTTCTTACCAGAAAACAACTCTTGCTGGTAGAACCAGAAACTGCATGTGATTCAACTCCACTTAGGACTTGAAAACAACCGCTAGCTCAACTTACAAGAAACATACTCTGCTGTTGAGAAAAGAGCACTCTTCTACTCTACTGTGTTTCCTATAGGGCCAGAACAGTGAGTTTGCTCAGAACAAAAGAACTGTGCTTCCTACAAATACGGCCATATCTAGTTCAATTCTGCTTAGCATACTGACAAGAACAGTAGATCCTCTTCAGTCCAATACACTGTACTTGCTGGGATTAGACGCCAGTGCTATTTGCCTTGTGTATGACAATGGGAGCGCAATAGTGAATTTCCTTAACAGAAAACAACTCTTGCTCGTAGGACAAGAAACTACATGGGATTCAACTCCATTTAGGACTGGGAAACAAATGCTAGCTCGCCTTACAAGAAACACACTCTGCTTTTGAGAAAAGAGCACTCTTCTACTCTACTGTGTTTCCTATAGGGCCAGAACATTGAGCTTGCTCAGAAAAAAAGAACTGTGCTTCCTACACACACGGGCCATATCTAGTTCAACTCTGCTTTGGAAACTGACAAGAACATTAGCTCCTCTTCTGTCCAATTCACTGTACCTTCTGGGAACAGACGCGAGTGCTATTTGCACTGTATATGGCAATGGGAGCACAATAGTGACTTTCCTTAACAGAAAACAAGTCTTGCTCGTAGGACAATAAACAGCATGTGATTCAACTCCATTTAGGACTGGGAAACAAACCCTAGCTCGCCATACAAGAAACAAACTCTGCTTTTGAGAAAAGAGCACTCTTCTACTCTACTGTGTTTCCCATAGGGCCAGAACAGTGACTTTGCTCAGAACAAAAGAACTGTGCTTCCTACAAATATGGCCATATCTAGTTCAATTCTGCTTAGGAAACTGACAAGAACAGTAGATACTCTTTAGTCCAGTACACTCTACTTGCTGGGATTAGACGCCGGTGCTATTTGCCTTGTGTATGACAATTGGAGCACAATAGTGACTCTTCTTACCAGAAAACAACTCTTGCTGGTAGGACCAGAAACTGCATGTGATTCAACTCCATTTAGGACTTGGAAACAAACACTAGCTCCCCTTACAAGAACCACACTCTGCTTTTAAGAAAACAGCACTCTTCTACTCAACTGTGTTTCCTATGGAGTCCGAACAGTGAGCTTGCTCAGAACAAAAGAACTGTGCTTCCTACACACACGGGCCATATCTAGTTCAACTCTGCTTAGGAAACTGACAAGAACAGTAGCTCCGCTTCAGTCAATGCACTGTACTTGCTGGGAACAGACACGAGTGCTATTTGCACTGTGTATGGCAATGGGAGCACAATAGTGACTTTCCTTACCAGAAAACAACTCTTGTTCATAGGACAAGAAACTGCATGTGATTCAACTCCATTTAGGACTGGGAAACAAACGCTAGCTCACCTTACAAGAAACACACTCTGCTTTTGAGAAAAGAGGACTCTTCTACTCTACTGTGTTTCCTATAGGGCCAGAACAGTGAGTTTGCTCAGAAAAAAAGAACTGTGCTTCCTACAATACAGCCTTATCTAGTTCAATTCTGCTTAGGAAACTGACAAGAACAGTAGGTCTTCTTCAGTCCAATACACTGTACATGCTGGGAACAGACGCCAGTGCTATTTACCCTGTGTATGACAATGGGAGCGCAATAGTGACTCTTCTTACCAGAAAACAACTCTTGCTCGTAGGACAAGAAACTGCTTGTGATTCAACTCCATTTAGACTGGGAAAAAAATGCTAGCTCACCTTACAAGAAACACAGTCTGCTTTTGAGAAAAGAGCACTCATCTACTCTACTGTGTTTCCAATGGGGTCCGAACAGTGAGCTTGCTCAGAACAAAAGAACTGTGCTTCCTACACACAGGGGCCATATCTAGTTCAACTATGCTTAGGAAACTGACATGAAGAGTAGCTCCGCTTCAGTCCAATACACTGTAATTGCTTGGAACAGACGCCAGTGCTATTTGCCCTGTGTATGACAATGGGAGCGCAATAATGACTCTTCTTACCAGAAAACAACTCTTGCTCATAGGACCTGAAACTGCATGTGATTCAACTCCATTTAGGACTGGGAAACAAATGCTAGCTTGCCTTACAAGAAACACACTCTGCATTTGAGAAAAGAGCACTCTTCTACTCTAATGTGTTTGCTATAGGGCCAGAACAGTGAGCTTGTTCAGAAAAAAATAACTGTACTTCCTACACAAACGGCCATATCTAGTTCAATTCTGCTGAGGAAACTGACAAGAACAGTAGATCCTATTCAGTCCAATACACTGTACATGCTGTGAACAGACGCCTGTGCTTTTTGCCCTGTGTATGACAATGGGAGCGCAATAGTGACTTTCCTTACCAGAAAACAACTCTTGCTCGTAGGACAAGAAACTGCATGGGATTCAACTCCATTTAGGACTGGGAAACAAACGCTAGCTCGCCTTACAAGAAACACACTCTGCTTTTGAGAAAAGAGCACTCTTCTACTCTACTGTGTTTCCTATAGGGCCAGAACATTGAGCTTGCTCAGAAAAAAAGAACTGTGATTCCTACACACACGGGCCATATCTAGTTCAACTCTGCTTTGGAAACTGACAAGAACAGTAGCTCCTCTTCAGTCCAATTCACTGTACTTGCTGGGAACAGACGCAAGTGCTATTTGCACTGTATATGGCAATGGGAGCACAATAGTGACTTTCCTTACCAGAAAACAACTCTTGCTCGTAGGACAAGAAACCGCATGTGATTCAACTCCATTTAGGACTGGGAAACAAACGCTAGCTCACCTTACAAGAAACACACTCTGCTTTTGAGAAAAGAGGACTCTTCTACTCTACTGTGTTTCCTATAGGGCCAGAACAGTGAGTTTGCTCAGAAAAAAAGAACTGTGCTTCCTACAAATACAGCCTTATCTAGTTCAATTCTGCTTAGGAAACTGACAAGAACAGTAGGTCCTCTTCAGTCCAATACACTGTACATGCTGGGAACAGACGCCAGTGCTATTTACCCTGTGTATGACAATGGGAGCGCAATAGTGACTCTTCTTACCAGAAAACAACTCTTGCTCGTAGGACAAGAAACTGCTTGTGATTCAACTCCATTTAGACTGAAAAAAAAATGCTAGCTCACCTTACAAGAAACACAGTCTGCTTTTGAGAAAAGAGCACTCATCTACTCTACTGTGTTTCCAATGGGGTCCGAACAGTGAGATTGCTCAGAACAAAAGAACTGTGCTTCCTACACACAGGGGCCATATCTAGTTCAACTATGCTTAGAAAACTTACATGAAGAGTAGCTCCACTTCAGTCCAATACACTGTACTTGCTGGGAACAGACGCCAGTGCTATTTGCCCTGTGTATGACAATGGGAGCGCAATAATGACTCTTCTTACCAGAAAACAACTCTTGCCAATAGGACCAGAAACTGCATGTGATTCAACTCCATTTAGGAATGGGAAACAAACGCTAGCTCGCCTTGCAAGAAACACACTCTGCTTTTGAGAAAAGAGCACTCTTCTACTCGACTGTGTTTCCTATGGGGTCCGAACAGTGAGCTGGCTCAGAACAAAAGAACTGTGATTCCTACACACACGGGCCATATCTAGTTCAACTCTGTTTTGGAAACTGACAAGAACAGTAGCTACTCTTCAGTCCAATACACTGTACTTGCTGGGAACAGACACAAGTGCTATTTGCATTGTGTATGGCAATGGGAGCGCAATAGTGACTCTTCTTACCAGAAAACAACTCTTGCTCGTAGGAACAGAAACTGCATGTGATTCATCTCGATTTAGGATTGGGAAACAAATGCTAGCTCGCCTTACAAGAAACACACTCTGCTTTTGAGAAAAGACCCCACTTCTCTACTGTGTTTCCTATGGGGTCCGAACAGTGAGCTTGCTCCGAACAAAAGAACTGTGCTTCCTACACACACGGGCCATATGTAGTTGAACTCTGCTTATGAAACTGACAAGAACTGTAGCTCCTCTTCAGTCCAATACACTGTACTTGCTGGGTACAGACGCGAGTGCTATTTGCAGTGTGTATGGCAATAGGAGCGCAATAGTGACTCTTCTTTTCAAAAAACAACTCTTGCTCATAGGACCAGAAACTGCATGGGATTCAACTCCATTTCTGATTGGGAAACAAATGCTAGCTCTCCTTACAAGAAACACACTCTGCTTTTGAAAAAACAGGACTCTTCTACTTTACTGCGTTTCCTATGGGGTCCGAAGAGTGAACTTGCTCAGAACAAAAGAACTGTGCTTCCTACACACACGGCTATATCTAGTTCAACTCTGCTTAGGAAACTGACAAGAACGGTAGCTGCTCTTCAGTCCAATACACTGTACTTGCTGGGAACACACGCCAGTGCTATTTGCACTGTGTATGGCGGTGGGAGAGCAATAGTTACTTTCCTTACCAGAAAAAAACTCTTGGTCATAGGACGAAAAACTGCATGTGATTCAACTACATTTAAGACTGGGAAACAAACGCTAGCTTGCCTTACAAGAAACACACTCTGCTTTTGAGACAAGAGCACTCTTCTATTCTATTGTGTTTCCTATAGGGCCAGAACATTAAGCTTGCTCAGAAAAAAAGAACTGTGCTTCCTACACACACGGCCATATCTAGTTCAATTCTGCTTAGGAAACTGACAAGAACAGTAGATCCTCTTCAGTCCAATACACTGTACATGCTGGGAACAGACGCCAGTGCAATTTGCCCTGTGTATGACAATGGGAGCGCAATAGTGACTCTTCTTACCAGAAAACATCTCTTGCTCGTAGGACAAGAAACTGCATGGGATTCAACTCCATTTAGGACTGGGAAACAAACGGTAGCTTGCCTTACAAGAAACACACTCTGCTTTTGAGAAAAGAGCACTCTTCTACTCTACTGTGTATCCTATGGGATCTGAACAGTGAGATTGCTCAGAACAAAAGAACTATGCTTGCTACACAAACGTGCCATGTCTAGTTCAACTCTACTTAGGAAACTGACAAGAACAGTAGCTCCTCTTCAGTCCATACACTGTACTTGCTTGGAACAGACGTGAGTGCTATTGGCACTGTGTATGGCAATGGGAGTGCAATAGTGACTTTCCTTACCAGAAAACAACTCTTGCTCGTAGGACCAAAAACAGGATGTGATTCAACTCCATTTAGGACAGGGAAACAAACGCTAGCTTGCCATACAAGAAACACACTCTGCTTTTGAGAAAAGAGAACTCTTCTACTCGACTGTGTTTCCTATGGGATCCGAAAAGTGACCTTGCTCAGAACAAAAGAACTGTGCTTCCTACCTACACGGGCCATATATAGTTCAACTCTGCTTAGGAAACTGACAAGAAAGGTAGATCCTCTTCAGTCCAATACACTGTACTTGCTGGGATTAGACGCCAGTGCTATTTGCCTTGTGTATGACAATGGGAGCACAATAGTGACTCTTCTTACCTGAAAACAACTCTTGCTGGTAGAACCAGAAACTGCATGTGATTCAACTCCACTTAGGACTTGGAAACAACCGCTAGCTCAACTTACAAGAAACACACTCTGCTTTTGACAAAAGAGCACTCTTCTACTATACTGTGTTTCCTATAGGGCCAGAACAGAGAGTTTGCTCAGAACAAAAGAACTGTGCTTCCTACAAATACGGCCATATCTAGTTCAATTCTGCTTAGGAAACTGACAAGAACAGTAGATCCTCTTCAGTCCAATACACTGTACTTGCTGGGAACAGACGCGAGTGCTATTTGCACTGTGTATGGCAATGGGAAAGCAATAGTTACTTTCCTTACCAGAAAAAAACTCTTGCTCATAGGACCAAAAACTGCATGTGATTCAACTCCATTTAGGACTGGGAAACAAACGCTAGCTTGCCTTACAAGAAACACACTCTGCATTTGAGAAAAGAGCACTCTTCTACTCTAATGTGTTTGCTATAGGGCCAGAACAGTGAGCTTGCTAAGAAAAAAAATAACTGTGCTTCCTACACAAACGGCCATATCTAGTTCAATTCTGCTTAGGAAACTGACAAGAACAGTAGATCCTCTTCAGTCCAATACACTGTACATGCTGTGAACAGACGCCAGTGCTTTTTGCCCTGTGTATGACAATGGGAGCGCAATAGTGACTTTCCTTACCAGAAAACAACTCTTGCTCGTAGGACAAGAAACTGCATGGGATTCAACTCCATTTAGGACTGGGAAACAAACGCTAGCTCGCCTTACAAGAAACACACTCTGCTTTTGAGAAAAGAGCACTCTTCTACTCTACTGTGTTTCCTATAGGGCCAGAACATTGAGCTTGCTCAGAAAAAAAGAACTGTGCTTCCTACACACACGGGCCATATCTAGTTCAACTCTGCTTTGGAAACTGACAAGAACATTTTCTCCTCTTCAGTCCAATTCACTGTACTTGCTGGGAACAGATGCGAGTGCTATTTGCACTGTGTATGGCAATGGGAGCACAATAGTGACTTTCCTTAACAGAAAACAAGTCTTGCTCGTAGGACAATAAACAGCATGTGATTCAACTCCATTTAGGACTGGGAAACAAACCCTAGCTCGCCATACAAGAAACACACTCTGCTTTTGAGAAAAGAGCACCCTTCTACTCTACTGTGTTTCCTATGGGGTCCGAACAGTGAGCTTGCTCAGAACAAAAGAACTGTGCTTCCTACACACACGGGCCATATCTAGTTCAACTCTGCTTAGGAAACTGACAAGAAAGGTAGATCCTCTTCAGTCCAATACACTCTACTTGCTGGGATTAGACGCCGGTGCTTTTTGCCTTGTGTATGACAATGGGAGCGCAATAGTGACTCTTCTTACCAGAAAACGACTCTTGCTCGTAGGACAAGAAACTGCATGTGATTCAACTCCATTTAGGACTGGGAAACAAACGTTAGCTCACCTTACAAGAAACACACTCTGCTTTTAAGAAAACAGCACTATTCTACTCAACTGTGTTTCCTATGGAGTCCGAAGAGTGAGGTTGCTCAGAACAAAAGAACTGTGCTTCCTACACACACGGGCAATATCTAGTTCAACTCTGCTTAGGAAACTGACAAGAACAGTAGCTCCGCTTCAGTCAATGCACTGTACTTGCTGGGAACAGACGCGAGTGCTATTTGCACTGTGTATGGCAATGGGAGCGCAATAGTGACTTTCCTTACCAGAAAACAACTCTTGCTCGTAGGACAAGAAACTGCATGTGATTCAACTCGATTTAGGACTGGGAAACAAACGCTAGCTCGCCTTACAAGAAACACACTCTGCTTTTGAGAAAAGAGCACTCTTCTACTCTACTGTGTATCCTATGGAATCCGAACAGTGAGCTTGCTCAGAACAAAAGAACTGTGCTTCCTACACACACGGGCCATATCTAGTTCAACTCTACTTAGGAAACTGACAAGAACAGTAGCTCCACTTCAGTCCAATACACTGTACTTGCTGGGAACAGACGCGAGTGCTATTTGCACTGTGTATGCCAATGGGAGCACAATAGTGACTTTCCTTACCAGAAAACAACTCTTGCTCGTAGGACCAAAAACTGCATGTGATTCAACTCCATTTAGGACTGGGAAACAAACGCTAGCTCGCCTTACAAGAAACACACTCTGCTTTTGAGAAATGATCACTCTTCTACTCTACTGTGTTTCCTATAGGGCCAAAACAGTTAGCTTGCTCAGAACAAAAGAACTGTGCTTCCTACACACACGGGCCATATCTAGTTCAATTATGCTTAGGAAACTGACAAGAACAGTAGATCCTCCTCAGTCCAATACACTGTACTTGCTGGTAATAGATGCCAGTGCTATTTGACCTGTTTATGACAATGGGAGCGCAATAGTGACTCTTCTTACCAGAAAACAACTCTTGCTCGTAGGACCAGAAACTGCATGTGATTCAACTCCATTTAGGACTTTGAAACAAACGCTAGCTCGCCTTACAAGAAACACACTCTGCTTTTGAGAAAAGAGCACTCTTCTACTCTAATGTCTTTCCTATAAGGCCAGAAGAGTGAGCATTCTCAGAACAAAAGAACTGTGCTTCCTACACACATGGGCCATATCTAGTTCAACTCTGCTTAGGAAACTGACAAGAACAGTAGCTCCGCTTTAGTCCAATACACTGTACTTGCTGGGAACGGACACGAATGATATTTGCACTATGTATGGCAATGGGAGCGTAATAGTGACTTTCCTTACCAGAAAACTACTCTTGCTCATAGGACAAGAAACTGCATGTGGTTCAACTCCATTTAGGACTGGGAAACAAACGCTAGCTCGACTTAAAAGAAACACACTCTGCTTTTGACAAAAGAGCACTCTTCTAATCTACTGAGTTTCCTATGGGGTCCGAACAGTGAGCTTGCTCAGAACAAAAGAACTGTGCTTCCTACACACAGGGGCCATATCTAGTTCAACTATGCTTAGGAAACTGACATGAACAGTAGCTCTGCTTCAGTCCAATACACTGTACTTGCTGGGAACAGACGCCAGTGCCATTTGCCCTGTGTATGACAATGGGAGCGCAATAGTGACTTTTCTTACCAAAAAACAACTCTTGCTCGTAGTACAAGAAACTTCATGTGATTCAACTCCATTTAGGACTGGGAAACAAATGCTAGCTCGACTTACATGAAACACACTCTGCTTTTGAGAAAAGAGCATTCTTCTACTCTACTGTGTTTCCTATGGGGTCCGAACAGTGAGCTTGCTCAGAACAAAAGAACTGTGCTTCCTACAAACACGGGCCATATCTAGTTCAACTCTGCTTAGGAAACTGACAAGAATAGTTTCTCCTCTTCAGTCCAACTCACTGTACTTGCTGGGAACAGACGCGATGCTATTTGCACTGTGTATGCGAATGGGAGCGCAATAGTGACTTTCCTTACCAGAAAACCACTCTTGCTTGTAGGACCAAAAACTGCATGTGATTCAACTCCATTTAGGACTGGGAAACAAACGCTAGCTCACCTTACAAGAAAAACACTCTGCTTTTGAGAAAAGAGGACTCTTCTACTCTACTTTGTTTCCTATAGGGCCAGAAGAGTGAGTTTGCTCAGAACAAAAGAACTGTGCTTCCTACAAATACCGCCTTATCTAGTTCAATTCTGCTTAGGAAACTGACAAGAACAGTAGATCCTCTTCAGTCCAATACACTGTACATGCTGGGAAACGACGCCAGTGCTATTTGCCCTGTGTATGATAATGGGAGCGCAATAGGGACTCTTCTTAACAGAAAACTACTCTTGCTCGTAGGACAAAAAACTGCATGTGATTCAATTCCATTTAGGACTGGGAAACAAACGCTAGCTTGCCTTACAAGAAACACACTCTGCTTTTGAGAAAAGAGCACTCTTCTACTCTACTGTGTTTCCTATAGGGCCAGAACAGTGATCATTCTCAGAACAAAAGAACTGTGCTTCCTACACACACGGGCCATATCTAGTTCAACTCTGCTTAGGAAACTGACATGAACAGTAGCTCCTCTTCAGTCCAATACACTGTACATGCTGGGAACAGACGCCAGTGCTATTTGCCCTAGTATCACAATGGGAGCACAATAGTGACTCTTCTTACCAGAAAACAACTCTTGCTCGTAGGACCAGAAACTGCATGTGATTCAACTCAAATTAGGACTGGGAAACAAACGCTAGCTCGCCTTACAAGAAACACACTCTACTTTTGAGAAAAGAGCACTCTTCTACTCTACTGTGTTTCCTATAGGGCCAGAACAGTGAGCATTCTCAGAACAAAAGAACTGTGCTTCCTACACACAGGGGCCATATCTAGTTCAACTATGCTTAGGAAACTGAGAAGAACAGTAGCTCCACTTCAGTCCAATACACTGTACTTGCTGGGAACAGACGCGAGTGCTATTTGCACTGTGTATGCCAATGGGAGCACAATAGTGACTTTCCTTACCAGAAAACAACTCTTTCTCGTAGGACCAAAAACTGCATGTGATTCAACTCCATTTAGGACTGGGAAACAAACGCTAGCTCGCCTTACAAGAAACACACTCTGCATTTGAGAAATGATCACTCTTCTACTCTACTGTGTTTCCTATAGGGCCAAAACAGTTAGCTTGCTCAGAACAAAAGAACTGTGCTTCCTACACACACGGGCCATATCTAGTTCAATTATGCTTAGGAAACTGACAAGAACAGTAGATCCTCCTCAGTCCAATACACTGTACTTGCTGGTAATAGATGCCAGTGCTATTTGACCTGTTTATGACAATGGGAGCGCAATAGTGACTCTTCTTACCAGAAAACAACTCTTGCTCGTAGGACCAGAAACTGCATGTGATTCAACTCCATTTAGGACTGGGAAACAAACGCTAGCTCGCCTTACAAGAAACACACTCTGCTTTTGAGAAAAGAGCACTCTTCTACTCTAATGTCTTTCCTATAAGGCCAGAAGAGTGAGCATTCTCAGAACAAAAGAACTGTGCTTCCTACACACATGGGCCATATCTAGTTCAACTCTGCTTAGGAAACTGACAAGAACAGTAGCTCCGCTTTAGTCCAATACACTGTACTTCCTGGGAACGGACACGAATGATATTTGCACTATGTATGGCAATGGGAGCGTAATAGTGACTTTCCTTACCAGAAAACTACTCTTGCTCATAGGACAAGAAACTGCATGTGGTTCAACTCCATTTAGGACTGGGAAACAAACGCTAGCTCGACTTAAAAGAAACACACTCTGCTTTTGACAAAAGAGCACTCTTCTAATCTACTGAGTTTCCTATGGGGTCCGAACAGTGAGCTTGCTCAGAACAAAAGAACTGTGCTTCCTACACACAGGGGCCATATCTAGTTCAACTATGCTTAGGAAACTGACATGAACAGTAGCTCTGCTTCAGTCCAATACACTGTACTTGCTGGGAACAGACGCCAGTGCCATTTGCCCTGTGTATGACAATGGGATCGCAATAGTGACTTTTCTTACCAAAAAACAACTCTTGCTCGTAGTACAAGAAACTTCATGTGATTCAACTCCATTTAGGACTGGGAAACAAATGCTAGCTCGACTTACATGAAACACACTCTGCTTTTGAGAAAAGAGCATTCCTCTACTCTACTGTGTTTCCTATGGGGTCCGAACAGTGAGCTTGCTCAGAACAAAAGAACTGTGCTTCCTACAAACACGGGCCATATCTAGTTCAACTCTGCTTAGGAAACTGACAAGAATAGTTTCTCCTCTTCAGTCCAACTCACTGTACTTGCTGGGAACAGACGCGATGCTATTTGCACTGTGTATGCGAATGGGAGCGCAATAGTGACTTTCCTTACCAGAAAACAACTCTTGCTCGTAGGACCAAAAACTGCATGTGATTCAACTCCATTTAGGACTGGGAAACAAACGCTAGCTCACCTTACAAGAAAAACACTCTGCTTTTGAGAAAAGAGGAATCTTCTACTCTACTTTGTTTCCTATAGGGCCAGAACAGTGAGTTTGCTCAGAACAAAATAACTGTGCTTCCTACAAATACCGCCTTATCTAGTTCAATTCTGCTTAGGAAACTGACAAGAACAGTAGATCCTCTTCAGTCCAATACACTGTACATGCTGGGAAACGACGCCAGTGCTATTTGCCCTGTGTATGATAATGGGAGCGCAATAGGGACTCTTCTTCACAGAAAACTACTCTTGCTCGTAGGACAAAAAACTGCATGTGATTCAATTCCATTTAGGACTGGGAAACAAACGCTAGCTTGCCTTACAAGAAACACACTCTGCTTTTGAGAAAAGAGCACTCTTCTACTCTACTGTGTTTCCTATAGGGCCAGAACAGTGATCATTCTCAGAACAAAAGAACTGTGCTTCCTACACACACGGGCCATATCTAGTTCAAATCTGCTTAGGAAACTGACATGAACAGTAGCTCCTCTTCAGTCCAATACACTGTACATGCTGGGAACAGACGCCAGTGCTATTTGCCCTAGTATCACAATGAGAGCACAATAGTGACTCTTCTTACCAGAAAACAACTCTTGCTCGTAGGTCCAGAAACTGCATGTGATTCAACTCAAATTAGGACTGGGAAACAAACGCTAGCTCGCCTTACAAGAAACACACTCTGCTTTTGAGAAAAGAGCACTCTTCTACTCTACTGTGTTTCCTATAGGGCCAGAACAGTGAGCATTCTCAGAACAAAAGAACTGTGCTTCCTACACACAGGGGCCATATCTAGTTCAACTCTGCTTAGGAAACTGACAAGAACAGTAGCTCCGCTTCAGTCCAATACCCTGTACTTGCTGGGAAAAGAAGCGAGTGCTATTTGCATTGTGTATGCCAATGGGAGCGCAATAGACACTTTCCTTACCAGAAAACAACTCTTGCTGGTAGGACCAGAAACTGCATGGGATTCAACTCCATTTAGAACTGGGAAACAAACGCTAGCTTGCCTTACAAGAAACACACTCTGCTTTTGAAAAAAGTGCACTCTTCTACTCGACTGTGTTTCCTATGGGGTCCGAACAGTGAGCAGCTCAGAACAAAAGAACTGTTATTCCTACATACACGGGCCATATCTAGTTCAACTATGCTTTGGAAACTGACAAGAACAGTAGCTCCTCTTCAGTCCAATACACTGTTCTTGCGGGGAACAGACGTGAGAGCTATTTGCACTGTGTATGGCAATGGGAGCACAATGGTGACTTTCCTTACCAGAAAACATCTCTTGGTCCTAGGACCAAAAACTGCATGTGATTCAACTCCATTTAGGACTGGGAAACAAACGCTAGCTCGCCTTACAAGAAACACACTCTGCTTTTGAGAAAAGAGCACTCTGCTACTCTACTGTGTTTCCTATGGGGTCCGAACAGTGAGCTTGCTCAGAACAAAAGAACTGTGCTTCCTACACACACGGGCCATATCTAGTTCAACTCTGCTTAGGAAACTGACAAGGACAGTAGATCCTCTTCAGTCCAATACACTGTACATGCTGGGAACAGACGCCAGTGCTCTTTGCCCTACTATCACAATGGGAGCACAATAGTGACTCTTCTTACCAGAAAACAACTCTTGCTCGTCGACCAGAAACTGCATGTGATTCATCTCCATTTAGGATTGGGAAACAAACGCTAGCTCGCCTTACAAGAAACACACTCTGCTTTTGAGAAAAGAGCACTCTTCTACTCTACTGTGTTTCCTATAGGGCCAGAACAGTGAGCATTCTCAGAACAAATGAACTGTGCTTCCTACACACAGGGGCCATATCTAGTTCAACTCTGGTTAGGAAACTGACAAGAACAGTAGCTCCGCTTCAGTCCAATACACTGTACTTGCTGGGAACAGAAGCGAGTGCTATTTGCACTGTGTATGGAAATGGGAGCACAATAGACACTTTCCTTACCAGAAAACAACTCTTGCTCGTAGAACCAAAAACTGCATGTGATTCAACTCCATTTAGGACTGGGAAACAAACGCTAGCTCGCCTTACAAGAAACACACTCTGCTTTTGAGAAAAGAGCACTCTTCTACTCTACTGTGTTTCCTATAGGGCCAGAACAGTGAGTTTGCTCAGAACAAAAGAACTGTGCTTTCTACAAATACGGCCATATCTAGATCAATTCTGCTTAGGAAACTGACAAGAACAGTAGATCCTCTTCAGTCCAATACACTGTACATGCTGGGAACAGACGCAAGTGCTATTTGCCCTGTGTATGACAATGGGAGCGCAATAGTGACTCTTCTTACCAGAAAACAACTCTTGCTCATAGGACAAGAAACTGCATGTGATTCAACTCGATTTAGGACTGGGAAACAAACGCTAGCTCGCCTTACAAGAAACACCCTCTGCTTTTGAGAAAAGAGCACTCTTCTACTCTACTGTGTATCCTATGGAATCCGAACAGTGAGCTTGCTCAGAACAAAAGAACTGTGCTTCCTACACACTCGGGCCATATCTAGTTCAACTCTGCTTAGGAAACTGACAAGAACGGTAGCTCCTCTTCAGTCCCATACACTGTACTAGCTGGGAACAGACTCGAGTGCTATTTGCACTGTGTATGGCAATAGGAGCACAATAGTGACTCTTCTTATCAGAAAAAAACTCTTGCTCATAGGACCAAAAACAGGATGTGATTCAACTCCATTTAGGACTGGGAAACAAATGCTAGCTTGCCTTACAAGAAACACACTCTGCTTTTGAGAAAAGAGCACTCTTCTACTCTACTGTGTTTCCTATGGGGTCCGAACAGTGAGCTTGCTCAGAACAAAAGAACTGTGCTTCCTACACACAGGCCATATCTAGTTCAACTCTGCTTAGGAAACTGACAAGAAAGGTAGCTCCTCTTCAGTCCAATACACTGTACTTGCTGGGAACAGACGCGAGTGCTATTTGCACTGTGTATGGCAATGGGAGCACAATAGTGACTTACCTTACCAGAAAACAACTCTTGCTAGTAGGACCAAAAACTGGATGTAATTCAATTCCATTTAGGAATGGGAAACAAACGCTTGCTCACCTTACAAGAAAGACACTCTGATTTTGAGAAAAGAGCAGTCTTCTACTCGACTGTGTTTCCTATGGGGTCCGAACAGTGAGCTTGCTCAGAACAAAAGAACTGTGCTTCCTACAAACACGGGCCATATCTAGTTCAACTCTGCTTAGGAAACTGACAAGAACATTAGCTCCGCTTCAGTCCAATTCACTGTACTTGCTGGGAACAGACACGAGTGCTATTTGCACTGTGTATGGCAATGGGAGCAAAATAGTGACTTTCCTTACCAGAAAACAACTCTTGCTCGTAGGACCAAAAACTGGATGTGATTCAACTCCATTTAGGAATGGGAAACAAACGCTAGCTTGCCTTACAAGAAAGACACTATGATTTTGAGAAAAGAGCACTCTTCTACTCGACTGTGTTTCCTATGGGGTCCGAACAGTGAGCTTGCTCAGAAAAAAAGAACTGTGCTTCCTACAAACACGTGCCATATCTAGTTCAACTCTGCTTAGGTAACTGACAAGAACATTAGCTCCGCTTCAGTCCAATTCACTGTACTTGCTGGGAACAGACACGAGTGCTATTTGCACTGTGTAGGGCAATGGGAACGCAATAGTGACTTTCCTTACCAGAAAACAACTCTTGCTCGTAGGACCAAAAACTGCATGTGATTCAACTCCATTTAGGACTGGGAAACAAACGCTAGCTCGCCTTACAAGAAACACACTCTGCTTTTGAGAAAAGAGCACTCTTCTACTCTACTGTGTATCCTATGGGATCCGAACAGTGAGCTTGCTCAGAACAAAAGAACTGTGCTTCCTACACACACGGGCCATATCTAGTTCAACTCTACTTAGGAAACTGACAAGAACAGTAGCTCCTCTTCAGTCCAATACACTGTACTTGCTTGGAACAGACGTGAGTGCTATTTGCACTGTGTCTGGCAATGCGAGTGCAATAGTGACTTTCCTTACCAGAAAACAACTCTTGCGCGTAAGACCAAAAACAGGATGTGATTCAACTCCATTTAGGACAGGGAAACAAATGCTAGCTTGCCTTACAAGAAACATACTCTGCTTTTAAGAAAAGAGCACTCTTCTACTCTACTGTGTTTCCTATGGGGTCCGAACAGTGAGCTTGCTCAGAACAAAAGAACTGTGCTTCCTACACACACGGGCCATATCTAGTTCAACTCTGCTTAGGAAACTAACAAGAAAGGTAGATACTCTTCAGTCCAATACACTGTACTTGCTGGGATTAGACGCCAGTGCTATTTGCCTTGTGTATGACAATGGGAGCACAATAGTGACTCTTCTTACCAGAAAAGAACTCTTGCTCGTAGGACAAGAAACTGCGTGTGATTGAACTCCATTTAGGACTGGAAACAAACGCTAGCTCGCCTTACAAGAAACACACTCTGCTTTTGAGAAAAGTGCACTCCTCTACTCGACTGTGTTTCCTATGGGGTCCGAACAGTGAGCTTGCTCAGAACAATAGAACTGTTATTCCTACACACACGGGCCAAATCTAGTTCAACTCTGCTTAGGAAACTGACAAGAACAGTAGATCCTCTTCAGTCCGATACACTGTACATGCTGGGAACAGAAGCGAGTGCTATTTGTACTGTGTATGACAATGGGAGCACAATAGTGACTCTTCTTACCAGAAAAAAACTCTTGCTCGTAGGACAAGAAACTGCATGTGATTCAACTCCATTTAGGATTGGGAAACAAACGCTAGCTCGCCTTACAAGAAACATACTCTGCTTTTGAGAAAAGAGCACTCTTCTACTCTACGGTCTTTCCTAGTGTGTCCGAACAGTGAGCTTGCTCAGAACAAAAGAACTGTGCTTCCTACACACGGGCCATATCTAGTTCAAATCTGCTTAGGAAACTGACAAGAACAGTAGCTCCTCTTCAGTCCAATACACTGTTCTTGCTGGGAACAGACGCGAGTGCTATTTGCACTGTGTATGGCATTGGGACCCCAATAGTGACTTTCCTTACCACAAAACAACTCTTGCTCATAGGACCAAAAACTGGATGTGACTCAACTCCATTTAGGAATGGGAAACAAACTCTAGCTTGCCTTACAAGAAACACACTCTGCTTTTGAGAAAAGAGCACTCTTCTACTCTACTGTGTTTCCTATTGGGTCCGAACAGTGAGCTTGCTCAGAAAAAAAGAACTGTGCTTCCTACACACTCGGGCCATATCTAGTTCAACTCTGCTTAGGAAACTGAAAAGAACGGTAGCTCCTCCTCAGTCCCATACACTGTACTAGCTGGGAACAGACTCGAGTGCTATTTGCACTGTGTATGGCAATAGGAGCACAATAGTGACTCTTCTTATCAGAAAAAAACTCTTGCTCATAGGACCAAAAACAGGATGTGATTCAACTCCATTTAGGACTGGGAAACAAATGCTAGCTTGCCTTACAAGAAACAGACTCAGCTTTTGAAAAAAGAGCACTCTTCTACTCTACTGTGTTTCCTATGGGGTCCGAACAGTGAGCTTGCTCAGAACAAAAGAACTGTGCTTCCTACACACAGGCCATATCTAGTTCAACTCTGCTTAGGAAACTGACAAGAAAGGTAGCTCCTCTTCAGTCCAATACACTGTACTTGCTGGGAACAGACGCGAGTGCTATTTGCACTGTGTATGGCAATGGGAGCACAATAGTGACTTACCTTACCAGAAAACAACTCTTGCTAGTACGACCAAAAACTGGATGTAATTCAACTCCATTTAGGAATGGGAAACAAACGCTAGCTCACCTTACAAGAAAGACACTCTGATTTTGAGAAAAGAGCAGTCTTCTACTCGACTGTGTTTCCTATGGGGTCCGAACAGTGAGCTTGCTCAGAACAAAAGAACTGTGCTTCCTACAAACACGGGCCATATCTAGTTCAACTCTGCTTAGGAAACTGACAAGAACATTAGCTCCGCTTCAGTCCAATTCACTGTAATTGCTGGGAACAGACACGAGTGCTATTTGCACTGTGTATGGCAATGGGAGCAAAATAGTGACTTTCCTTACCAGAAAACAACTCTTGCTCGTAGGACCAAAAACTGGATGTGATTCAACTCCATTTAGGAATGGGAAACAAACGCTAGCTCGCCTTACAAGAAAGACACTATGATTTTGAGAAAAGAGCACTCTTCTACTCGACTGTGTTTCCTATGGGGTCCGAACAGTGAGCTTGCTCAGAACAAAGAACTGTGCTTCCTACAAACACGTGCCATATCTAGTTCAACTCTGCTTAGGTAACTGACAAGAACATTAGCTCCGCTTCAGTCCAATTCACTGTACTTGCTGGGAACAGACACGAGTGCTATTTGCACTGTGTAGGGCAATGGGAACGCAATAGTGACTTTCCTTACCAGAAAACAACTCTTGCTCGTAGGACCAAAAACTGCATGTGATTCAACTCCATTTAACTGGGAAACAAACGCTAGCTCGCCTTACAAGAAACACACTCTGCTTTTGAAAAAAGAGCACTCTTCTACTCTACTGTGTATCCTATGGGATCCGAACAGTGAGCTTGCTCAGAACAAAAGAACTGTGCTTCCTACACACACGGGCCATATCTAGTTCAACTCTACTTAGGAAACTGACAAGAACAGTAGCTCCTCTTCAGTCCAATACACTGTACTTGCTTGGAACAGACGTGAGTGCTATTTGCACTGTGTCTGGCAATGCGAGTGCAATAGTGACTTTCCTTACCAGAAAACAACGCTTGCTCGTAAGACCAAAAACAGGATGTGATTCAACTCCATTTAGGACAGGGAAACAAATGCTAGCTTGCCTTACAAGAAACACACTCTGCTTTTGAGAAAAGAGCACTCTTCTACTCTACTGTGTTTCCTATGGGGTCCGAACAGTGAGCTTGCTCAGAACAAAAGAACTGTGCTTCCTACACACACGGGCCATATCTAGTTCAACTCTGCTTAGGAAACTAACAAGAAAGGTAGATACTCTTCAGTCCAATACACTGTACTTGCTGGGATTAGACGCCAGTGCTATTTGCCTTGTGTATGACAATGGGAGCACAATAGTGACTCTTCTTACCAGAAAAGAACTCTTGCTCGTAGGACAAGAAACTGCGTGTGATTGAACTCCATTTAGGACTGGAAACAAACGCTAGCTCGCCTTACAAGAAACACACTCTGCTTTTGAGAAAAGTGCACTCCTCTACTCGACTGTGTTTCCTATGGGGTCCGAACAGTGAGCTTGCTCAGAACAAAAGAACTGTGCTTCCTACACACACGGGCCATATCTAGTTCAATTATGCTTAGGAAACTGACAAGAACAGCAGATCCTCTTCAGTCCAATACATCTGTACACAGATGCCAGTGCTATTTGCCCCGTTTATGACAATGGGAGCACAATAGTGACTCTTCTTACCTGAAAACAACTCTTGCTCGTAGGACCAGAAACTGCATGTGATTCAACTCCATTTAGGACTGGGAAACAAACGCTAGCTCACCTTACAAGAAACACACTCTGCTTTTGAGAAAGGAGCACTCTTCTACTCTAATGTCTTTCCTATAAGGCCAGAACAGTGAGCATTCTCAGAACAAAAGAACTGTGCTTCCTACACACACGGGCCATATCTAGTTCAACTCAGCTTAGGAAACTGACAAGAACAGTAGATGCTCTTCAGTCCAATACACTGTACATGCTGGGAACAGACGCCAGTGCTATATGCACTGTGTATGGCAATGGGATCGCAATAGTGACTTTCCTTACCAGAAAACAACTCTTGCTCGTAGGACCAAAAACTGCATGTGATTCAACTCCATTTAGGACTGGGAAACAAACGCTAGCTCGCCTTACAAGAAACACACTCTGCTTTTGAGAAGAGCACTCTTCTACTCTACTGTGTATCCTATGGGATCCGAACAGTGAGCTTGCTCAGAACAAAAGAACTGTGCTTCCTATGCACACTGCCATATCTAGTTCAATTCTACTTAGGAAACTGACAAGAACAGTAGATCCTCTTCAGTCCAATACACTGTACATGCTGGGAACAGACGCCAGTGCTAATTGCCCTGTGTATGACAATGGGAGCACAATATTGACTCTTCTTACCAGAAAACAATTCATGCTCATAGGTCCAGAAACTGCATGTGATTCAACTCCATTTAGGACTGGGAAACAAACGCTAGCTTGCCTTACAAGAAACACACTCTGCTTTTGAGAAAAGAGCACTCTTGTACTCTACTGTGTTTCCTATGGTGTCCGAACAGTGAGCTTGCTCAGAACAAAAGAACTGTGCTTCCTACACACAGGGGCCATATCTAGTTCAACTCTGCTTAGGAAACTGACAAGAACAGTAGCTCCTCTTCAGTCCAATACACTGTACTTGCTTGGAACAGACGTGAGTGCTATTTGCACTGCGTCTGGCAATGGGAGTGCAATAGTGACTTTCCTTACCAGAAAACAACTCTTGCTCGTAGGACCAAAAACAGGATGTAATTCAACTCCATTTAGGACTGGGAAACAAATGCTAGCTTGCCTTACAAGAAACACACTCTGCTTTTGAGAAAAGAGCACTCTTCTACTCTACTGTGTTTCCTATGGGGTCCGAACAGTGAGCTTGCTCAGAACAAAAGAACTGTGCTTCCTACTCACACAGGCCATATCTAGTTCAACTCTGCTTAGGAAACTGACAAGAAAGGTAGATCCTCTTCAGTCCAATACAGTGTACTTGCTGGGATAAGACGCCAGTGCTATTTGCCTTGTTTATGACAATGGGAGCACAATAGTGACTCTTCTTACCAGAAAAGAACTCTTGCTGCTAGGACCAGAAATTGCATGGGATTCAACTCAATTTAGGACTGGGAAACAAACGCTAGCTCGACTTACAAGAAACACACTCTGCTTTTGAGAAAAGAGCAGTCTTCTACTCTAATGTGCTTCCTATAGGGCCATATCAGTGAGTTTGCTCAGAATAAAAGAACTGTGCTTCCTACAAATACGGCCATATCTAGTTCAATTCTGCCTAGGAAACTGACAAGAACAGTAGATCCTCTTCAGTCCAATACACTGTACATGCTGGGAACAGATGCCAGTGCTATTTGCCCTGTGTATGACAATGGGAGCGCAATAGTGACTCTTCTTACCAGAAAACAACTCTTGCTCGTAGGACAAGAAACTGCATGTGATTCAACTCCATTTAGGACTGGGAAACAAACGCTAGCTCGCCTTACAAGAAACACACTCTGCTTTTGAGAAAATTGCACTCTTCTACTCGACTGTGTTTCCTATGGGGTCCGAACAGTGAGCTTGCTCAGAACAAAAGAACTGTGCTTCCTACACACACGGGCCATATCTAGTTCAACTCTGCTTTGGAAACTGACAAGAACAGTAGCTCCTCTTCAGTCCAATACACTGTTCTTGCTGGGAACATAAGTGAGTGCTATTTGCACTGTTTATGGCAATGGGAGCGCAATACTGACTTTCCTTACCAGAAAACATCTCTTGGTCGTAGGACCAAAAACTGCATGTGATTCAACTCCATTTAGGACTGGGAAACAAACGCTAGCTCGCCTTACAAGAAACACACTCTGCTTTTGAGAAAAGAGCACTCTTCTACTCTACTGTGTTTCCTATGGGGTCCGAACAGTGAGCTTGCTCAGAACAAAAGAACTGTGCTTCCTACACACACGGGCCATATCTAGTTCAACTCTGCTTAGGAAACTGACAAGAACAGTAGATCCTCTTCAGTCCAATACACTGTACATCTTGGGATCAGACGCCAGTGCTATTTGCCCTACTATCACAATGGGAGCGCAATAGTGACTCTTCTTACCAGAAAACAACTCTTGCTCGTAGGACAGCAAACTGCATGTGATTCAACTCCATTTAGGACTGGGAAATAAACACTAGCTCGCCTTACAAGAAACACACTCTGCTTTTGAGAAAAGAGCACTCCTCTACTCTACTGTTTTTCCTATGGTGCCTGAAAAGTGAGCATTCTCAGAACAAAAGAACTGTGCTTCCTACACACACGGGCCATATCTAGTACAACTCTGCTTAGGAAACTGACATGAAGAGTAGCTCCTCTTCAGTCCAATACACTGTACATGCTGGGAACAGACGCCAGTGCAATTTGCCCTAGTATCACAATGGGAGCGCAATAGTGACTCTTCTTACCAGAAAACAACTCTTGCTCGTAGGACCAGAAATTGCATGTGGTTCATCTCCATTTAGGATTGGGAAACAAACGCTAGCTCTCTTTACAAGAAACACACTCTGCTTTTGAGAAAAGAGCACTCTTCTACTGTACTGTGTTTCCTATAGGGCCAGAACAGTGAGCATTCTCAGAACAAAAGAACTGTGCATCCTACACACAGGGGCCATATCTATTTCAACTCTGCTTAGGAAACTGACAAGAACAGTAGCTCCACTTCAGTCCAATACACTGTACTTGCTGGGAACAGAAGCGAGTGCTATTTGCACTGTGTATGGAAATGGGAGCGCAATAGACACTTTCCTTACCAGAAAACAACTCTTGGTCGTAGAACCAAAAACTGCATGTGATTCAACTCCATTTAGGCCTGGGAAACAAACGCTAGCTCGCCTTACAAGAAACACACTCTGCTTTTGAGAAAAGAGCACTCTTCTACTCTACTGTGTTTCCTATAGGGCCAGAACAGTGAGTTTGCTCAGAAAAAAAGAACTGTGCTTTCTACAAATACGGCCATATCTAGTTCAATTCTGCTTAGGAAACTGACAAGAACAGTAGATACTCTTCAGTCCAATACACTGTACATGCTGGGAACAGACGCAAGTGCTATTTGCCCTGTGTATGACAATGGGAGCGCAATAGTGACTCTTCTTACCAGAAAACAACTCTTGCTCGTAGGACAAAAAATTCCATGTGATTCAACTCCATTTAGGACTGGGAAACAAACGCTAGCTCGCCTTGCAAGAAACACACTCTGCTTTTGAGAAAAGAGCACTCTTCTACTCTACTGTGTTTCCTATGGGGTCCGACATTGAGCTTGCTCAGAACAAAGAATTGTGCTTCCTACACACAGGGGCCATATCTACTTCAACTATGCTTAGGAAACTGACATGAACAGTAGCTCTGCTTCAATCCAATACACTGTACTTGCTTGGAACAGACGCCAGTGCTATTTGCCCTGTGTATGACAATGGGTGCGCAATAGTGACTCTTCTTACCAGAAAACAACTCTTGATCGTAGGACAAGAAACTGCATGTGATTCAACTCCATTTAGGACTGGGAAACAAACGCTAGCTCGCCTTACAAGAAACACACTCTGCTTTTGAGAAAAGAGCACTCTTCTACTCTACTGTCTTTCCTATGGGGTCCGAACAGTGAGCTTGCTCAGAACAAAAGAACTGTGCTTCCTACACACGCGGGCCATATCTAGTTCAACTCTGCTTAGGAAACTGACAAGAACAGTAGCTCCTCTTCAGTCCAATACACTGTTCTTGCTGGGAACAGACGCGAGTGCTATTTGCACTGTGTATGGCATTGGGACCACAATAGTGACTTTCCTTACCAGAAAACAACTCTTGCTCATAGGACCAAAAACTGGATGTGACTCAACTCCATTTCTGATTGGGAAACAAACAGTAGCTCACCTTACAAGAAACACACTCTGCTTTTGAGAAAAGAGCACTCCTCTACTCTACTGTGTTTCCTATGGGGTCCGAACAGTGAGCATGCTCAGAACAAAAGAACTGTGCTTCCTACACACACGGGCCATATCTAGTTCAATTATGCTTAAGAAACTGACAAGAACAGCAGATCCTCTTCAGTCCAATACATCTGTACACAGATGCCAGTGCTATTTGCCCCGTTTATGACAATGGGAGCACAATAGTGACTCTTCTTTCCAGAAAACAACTCTTGCTCGTAGGACCAGAAACTTCATGTGATTCAACTCCATTTAGGACTGGGAAACAAACGCTAGCTCGTCTTACAAGAAAGACACTCTGCTTTTTAGAAAAGAGCACTCTTCTACTCTACTGTGTTTCCCATAGGGCCAGAACAGTGAGCATTCTCAGAACAATAGAACTGTGCTTCCTATACACACGGGCCATATTTAGTTCAAGTCTGCTTAGGAAACTGACAAGAACAGTAGATCCTCTTCAGTCCAATACACTGTACATGCTGGGAACAGACGCCAGTGCTAATTGCCCTGTGTATGACAATGGGAGCGCAATAGTGACTCTTCTTACCAGAAAACAATTCATGCTCATAGGTCCAGAAACTGCATGTGATTCAACTCCATTTAGGACTGGGAAACGAACGCAAGCTCGCCTTACAAGAAACACACTCTGCTTTTTAGAAAAGAGCACTCTTCTACTCTACTGTGTTTCCCATAGGGCCAGAACAGTGAGCATTCTCAGAACAATAGAACTGTGCTTCCTATACACACGGGCCATATCTACTTCAAGTCTGCTTAGGAAACTGACAAGAACAGTAGATCCTCTTCAGTCCAATACACTGTACGTGCTGGGAACAGACGCCAGTGCTATTTGCCCTATGTATCACAATGGGAGCACAATAGTGACTCTTCTTACCAGAAAACAACTCTTGTTCGTAGGACCAGAAACTGCATGTGATTCATCTCCATTTAGGATTGGGAAATAGACGCTAGCTCGCCTTACAAGAAACACACTCTGCTTTTGAGAAAAGAGCACTCTTCTACTCTAGTGTGTTTCCTTTTGGCCCAGAACAGTGAATTTGCTCAGAATAAAAGAACTGTGCTTCCTACACACATAGGCCATATCTTGTTCAACTCTGCTTAGGAAACTGACAAGAACAGTAGCTCCGCTTCAGTCCAATACACTGTACTTGCTTGGAACAGACGCGAGTGCTATTTGCACTGTGTATGGAAATGGGAGCGCAATAGTGACTTTCCTTACCAGAAAACAACTCTTGCTCGTAGGACCAAAAACTGCATGTGATTCAACACCATTTAGGACTGGGAAACAAATGCTAGCTTGCCTTACAAGATAAACACTCTGCTTTTGAGAAAGGAGCACTTCTCTACTCTACTGTGTTTCCTATGGGGTCCGAACAGTGAGCTTGCTCAGAACAAAAGAACTGTGCTTCCTACACACACGGGCCATATCTAGTTCAATTATGCTTAGGAAACTGACAAAAACAGCTACTCCTCTTCATTCCAATACACTGTACTTGGTGGGAACAGATGCCAGTGCTATTTGCCCCGTTTAGGACAATGGAAGCGCAATAGTGACTCTTCTTACCAGATAACAACTCTTGCTCGTAGGACCAGAAACTGCATGTGATTCAACTCCATTTATGACTTGGAAACAAACGGTAGCTTGACTTACAAGAAACACACTCTGCTTTTGAGAAAGGAGCACTCTTCTACTCTAATGTCTTTCCTATAAGGCCAGAATAGTGAGCAATCTCAGAACAAAGAACTGTGCTGACTACACACACGGGCCATATCTAGTTCAACTCTGCTTAGGAAACTGACAGGAACAGTAGATGCTCTTCAGTCCAATACACTGTACTTGCTGGGAACAGACGCCAGTGCTATTTGCCCTGTGTATGACAATGGTAGCGCAATAGTAACTCTTCTTACCAGAAAACATCTCTTACTCGTAGGACAAGAAACTGCATGTGATTCATCTCCATTTAGGATTGGGAAACAAATGCTAGCTCGCCTTACAAGAAACACACTCTGCTTTTGAAAAAAGAGCAGTCTTCTATTCTACTGTGTTTCTTATGGGGTCCATACAGTGAGCTTGCTCAGAACAAAAGAACTGTGTTTCCTACACACATGGGCCATATCTAGTTCAACTCTGCTTAGGAAACGGACAAGAACAGTAGCTCTTCTTCAGTCCAATACACTGCACTTGCTGGGAGCAGAGGCGAGTGCTCTTTGCACTGTGTATTGCAATGGGAGTGCAATAGTGACTTTCCTTACCAGAAAACAACTCTTGCTCGTAGGACCAGAAACTTCATGTGATTCAACTCCATTTAGGACTGGGAAACAAACGCTAGCTCGTCTTACAAGAAAGACACTCTGCTTTTTAGAAAAGAGCACTCTTCTACTCTACTGTGTTTCCCATAGGGCCAGAACAGTGAGCATTCTCAGAACAATAGAACTGTGCTTCCTATACACACGGGCCATATCTAGTTCAAGTCTGCTTAGGAAACTGACAAGAACAGTAGATCCTCTTCAGTACAATACACTGTACATGCTGGGAACTGACGCCAGTGTTAATTGCCCTGTGTATGACAAAGGGAGTGCAATAGTGACTCTTCTTACCAGAAAACAACTCTTGCTCGTAGGACCAGAAACTGCATGTGATTCATCTCCATTTAGCATTGGGAAACAAACGCTAGCTCACCTTACAAGAAACACACTCTGCTTTTGAGAAAAGAGCACTCTTCTACTCTACTGTGTTTCCTATGGTGTCCGATCAGTGAGCTTGCTCAGAACAAAAGAACTGTGCTTCCTACACACACGGGCCATATCTAGTTCAACTCTGCTTAGGAAACTGACAAGAACGGTAGCTCCTCTTCAGTCCAATATACTGTACTAGCTGGGAACAGACACGAGTGCTATTTGCACTGTGTATGCAATTAGGAGCACAATAGTGACTCTTCTTATCAGAAAACATCTCTTGCTCATAGGACCAGAAACTGCATGGGATTTAACTCCATTTCTGACTGGGAAACAAACACTAGCTCGCCTTACAAAAATGACACTCGGATTTTGAGAAAAGAGCACTCTTCTACTCTACTGTGTTTCCTATGGGGTCCGAATAGTGAGCTTGCTCAGAACAAAAGAACTGTGATTCCTACACACACGGGCCATATCTAGTTCAACTCTGCTTAGGAAACTGACAAGAACAGTAGCTCCTCTTCAGTCCGTTACACTGTACTAGCTGGGAAAACACGCGAGTGCTATTTGCACTGTGTATGGCAATGGGAGCGCAATAGTGTCTTTCCTTACCAGAAAACAACTCTTGGTTGTAGGACCAAAAACTGCATGTGATTAAATTCCATTTAGGACTGGGAAACAAACGCTAGCTCTCCTTACAAAAAACACACTCTGCTTTTGAGAAAAGAGCACTCTTCTACTCTACTGTGTTTCCTATAGGACCAGAACAGTGAGCTTGCTCAGAACAAATGAACTGTGCTTCCTACATACATGGGCCATATCTAGTTCAATTCTGCTAGGAAACTGACAAGAACAGTATATCCTCTTCAGTCCAACACACTGTACATGCTGGGAACAGACGCCAGTGCTGTTTGCCCTGTGTATGAAAATGGGAGCGCAATAGTGAGTCTTCTTACCAGAAAACAACTCTTGCTCGTAGGACCAGAAACTGCATGGGATTCAACTCCATTTCTGATTGGGAAACAAACACTAGCTCGCCTTACAAGAAACATACTCTGCTTTTGAGAAAGGAGCATTCCTCTACTCTACTGTGTTTCCTATGGGGTCCAAACAGTGAGCTTGCTCAGAACAAAAGAACTGTGCTTCCTACACACATGGGCCATATCTAGTTCAACTCTGCTTAGGAAACTGACAACATGAACAGTAGCTCCTCTTCAGTCCAATACACTGTACATACTGGGAACAGACGCCAGTGCTATTTGCCCTGTGTATGACAATGGGAGCACAATCGTGACTTTTCTTACCAGAAAACAACTGTTACTCGTAGGACAGAACCTGCATGTGATTCATCTCCATTTAGGATTGGGAAACAAATGCTAGCTCGCCTTACAAGAAACACACTCTGCTTTTGAGTAAAGAGCAGTCTTCTACTCTACTGTGATTCCTATGGGGTCCGTACAGTGAGCTTGCTCAGAACAAAAGAACTGTGTTTCCTACACACATGGGCCATATCTAGTTCAACTCTGCTTAGGAAACTGACAAGAACAGTAGCTCTTCTTCAGTCCAACACACTGCACTTGCTGGGAACAGACGCGAGTGCTATTTGCACTGTATATGGCAATGGGAGCGCAATAGTGACTTTCCTTACCAGAAAACAACTCTTGCTCGTAGTACAAGAAACTGCATGTGATTCAACTCCAGTATAGGACTGGGAATCAAACGCCAGCTCGACTTACAAGAAACACACTCTGCTTTTGGGAAAGGAGCACTCTTCTACTCTACTGTGTTTCGTATAGGGCCAAAGCAGTGAACTTGCTCAGAACAAAAGAACTGAGCTTCCTACACACACGGCCATATCTAGTTCAATTCTGCTTAGGAAACTGACAAGAGCAGTAGATCCTCTTCAGTCCAATACACTGTACATGCTGGGAACAGACGCCAGTGCTATTTGCCCTGTGTATGGCAATGGGAGCGCAATAGTGACTCTTCTTACCAGAAAACATCTCTTGCTCGTAGGACCAGAAACTGCATTTGATTCAACTCCATTTAGGACTGGGAAACAAACGCTAGCTTGCCTTACAAGAAACACACACTGCTTTTGAGAAAAGAGCACTCTTCTACTCTACTGTGTTTCCTATGGGGTCCAAACAGTAAGCTTGCTCAGAACAAATGAACTGTGCTTCGTACACACAGGGGCCATATCTAGTTCAACTCTGCTTAGGAAACTGACAAGAACAGTAGCTTTTCTTCAGTCCAATACACTGTACTTGCTGGGAACAGACACGAGTGCTATTTGCACTGAGTATGGCAATGGGAGCGCAATAGTGACTCTTCTTACCAGAAAACAACTCTTGCTCGTAGGACCAAAAACTACATGTGATTCAACTCCATTTAGGACTGGGAAACAAACGCTAGCTCGTCTTACAAGAAACACACTCTGCTTTTGAGAAAAGAGCACTCTTCTACTCTACTGTGTTTTCTATAGGGCCAGAGCAGTGAGCTTGCTTAAAACAAAAGAACTGTGCTTCCTTCACATAGGGCCATATCTAGTTCAATTCTGCTTAGGAAAATGAAGAGAACAGTAGCTCCTCTTCAGTCCAATACACTGTACAGGCTGGTAACAGACGCCAGTGCTATTTGCCCTGTGTATGACAATGGGAGCGCAATAGTGACTCTTCTTACCAGAAAACATCTCTTGCTCGTAGGACCAGAAACTGCATGGGATTCAACTCCATTTCTGACTGGGAAACAAACACTAGCTTGCCTTACAAGAAACACACTCTGCTTTTGAGAAAAGAGCACTCTTCTACTCTACTGTGTTTCCTATGGGGTCCGAACAGTGAGCTTGCTCAGAACAAAAGAACTGTGCTTCCTACACACACGGGCCATATCTAGTTCAACTCTGCTTAGGAAACTGACAAGAACAGTAGCTCTGCTTCAGTCCAATACACTGTAATTGCTGGGAACAGATGCGAGTACTATTTGCACTGTGTATGGCAATGGGAGCGCAATAGAGACTTTTCTTACCAGAAAACATCTCTTGCTTGTAGAACCAGAAACTGCATGTGATTCAACTCCATTTATGAATGGGAAACAAATGCTAGCTCGCCTTACAAGAAACACACTCTGCTTTTGAGAAAAGAGCACTCTTCTACTCTACTGTGTTTCCTAGGGAGTCCGAACAGTGAGCTTGCTCAGAACAAAAGAACTGTGCTTCCTACACACACGGGCCATATCTAGTTCAACTCTGCTTTGGAAACTGACAAGAACAGTAGCTCCTTTTCAGTCCAATACACTGTACTTGCTGTGAACAGACGCGAGTGCTATTTGCGCTGTGTATGGCAATGGGAGCTCAATAGTGACTTTCCTTACCAGAAAAAAACTCTTTCTCGTAGGACCAGAAACTGCATTTGATTCAACTCCATTTAGGACTGGGAAACAAACGCTAGCTCATCATACAAGAAAGACACTCTGCTTTTTTGAAAACATCACTCTTCTACTCTACTTTGTTTCCTATAGGGCCAGAACAGTGAGCTTGCTCAGAACAAAAGAACTGTGCTTCCTACACACAGGGCCATATCTAGTTCAATTCTGCTTAGGAAACTGACAAGAATAGTAGATCCTCTTCAGTCCAATACACTGTACATGCTGGGAACAGACGCCAGTGCTAATTGCCTTGTGTATGACAATGGGAGCGCAATAGTGACTCTTCTTACCAGAAAGCAATTCATGCTCATAGGTCCAGAAACTGCATGTGATTCAACTCCATTTAGGACTGGGAAACAAACGCTCGCTCGACTTACAAGAAACACACTCTGCTTTTGAGAAAAGAGCACTCTTCTACTCTACTGTGTTTCCCATAGGACCAGAAGAGTGAGCATTCTCAGAACAAAATAACTGTGCTTCCTACACACACGGGCCATATCTAGTTCAAGTCTGCTTAGGAAACTGACAAGAACAGTAGCTCCTGTTCAGTCCAATACACTGTACATGCTGGGAACAGACGCCAGTGCTTTTTGCCCTGTGTATGAAAATGGGAGCACAATAGTGACTCTTCTTACCAGAAAACATCTCTTGCTCGTAGGCCAGAAACTGCATGTGATTCAACTCCATTTATGTATGGGAAACAAATGCTAGCTCGCCTTACAAGAAACACACTCTGCTTTTGAGAAAAGAGCACTCTTCTACTCTACTGTGTTTCTTATGGGGTCCAAACAGTGAGCTTGCTCAGAACAAAAGAACTGTGCTTCCTACACACACGGGCCATATCTAGTTCAACTCTGCTTTGGAAACTGACAAGAACGGTAGCTCCTCTTCAGTCCAATACACTGTACTTGCTGGGAACAGACGCGAGTGCTATTGGCACTGTGTATGGCAATGGGAGCGCAATAGTGACTTTCCTTACCAGAAAACAACTCTTGCTCGTAGGACCAAAAACTGCATGTGATTCAACTCCATTTAGGACTGGGAAACAAACGCTAGCTCGTCTTACAAGAAAGACACTCTGCTTTTTCGAAAACATCACTCTTCTACTCTACTTTGTTTCCTATAGGGCCAGAACAGTGAGCTTGCTCAGAACAAAAGATCTGTGCTTCCTACACAGAGGGCCATATTTAGTACAATTCTGCTTAGGAAACTGACAAGAACAGTAGATCCTCTTCAGTCCAATACACTGTACATGCTGGGAACAGACGCCAGTGCTAATTGCCCTGTGTATGACAATGGGAGCGCAATAGTGACTCTTCTTACCAGAAAACAATTCATGCTCATAGGTCCAGAAGCTGCATGGGATTCAACTCCATTTAGGACTGGGAAACAAACGCTAGCTCGACTTACAAGAAACATACTCTGCTTTTGAGAAAAGAGCACTCTTCTACTCTACTGTGTTTCCCATAGGGCCAGAACAGTGAGCATTCTCAGAACAAAAGAACTGTGATTCCTACACACACGGGCCATATCTAGTTCAACTCTGCTTAGTAAGCTGACAAGAACAGTAGCTCCTCTTCAGTCCAATACACTGTACAATCTGGGAACAGATGCCAGTGCTATTTGCCCTATGCATCACAATGGGAGCGCAATAGTGACTCTTCTTACCAGAAAACAACTCTTGCTCGTAGGACCAGAAACTGCATGTGATTCATCTCCATTTAGGATTGGGAAACAAACGCTAGCTCACCTTACAAGAAACACACTCTGCTTTTGAGAAAAGAGCACTCTTCTACACTACAGTGTTTCCTATGGGGTCTGAGCAGTAAGCTTGCTGAGAACAAAAGAACTGTGCTTCCTACACAAGGGCCATATCTCGTTCAACTCTGCTTAGGAAACTGACAAGAACAGTAGCTCCTCTTCAGTCCAATACACTGTACTTGCTGGGAAGAGACGCGAGTGCTATTTGCACTGTGTATGGCAATGGGAGCGCAATAGTGACTCTTCTTACCAGAAAACAATTCTTGCTCATAGGAACAGAATCTGCATGTGATTCAACTCCATTTAGAACTGGGAAACAAACGCTAGCTCGTTTTACAAGATACACACACTGCTTTTGAGAAAAGAGCACTCTTCTACACTACAGTGTTTCCTATGGGGTCTGAGCAGTAAGCTTGCTGAGAACAAAAGAACTGTGCTTCCTACACACGGGCCATATCTCGTTCAACTATGCTTAGGAAACTGACAAGAACAGTAGCTCCTCTTTAGTCCAATACACTGTACTTGCTAAGAACAGACGCGAGTGCTATTTGCACTGTGTATGGAAATGGGAGCGCAATAGTGACTTTCCTTACCATAAAACACCTCTTGCTCGTAGGACCAGAAACTGCATGGCATTCAACTCCATTTCTGACTGGGAAACAAACACTAGCTCGCCTTACAAGAAACACACTCTGCTTTTGAGAAAAGAGCAGTCTTCTACTCTACTGTGTTTCCTATGGGTCCCGAACATTGAGCTTGCTCATTACAAAAGAACTGTGCTTCCTACACACATGGGCCATATCTAGTTCAACTCTGCTTTGGAAACTGACAAGAACAGTAGCTCCTCTTCAGTCCAATACACTGTACTTGCTGGGAACAGAAGGGAGTGCTATTTGCACTGTGTATGGCACTGGGAGCGCAATAGTGACTCTCCTTACCAGAAAACAACTCTTGCTCGTAGGACCAAAAACTGGATGTGATTCAACTCCATTTATGACTGGGAAACAAACGCTAGCTCGCCTTACAAGAAACACACTCTGCTTTTGAGAAAAGAGCACTCTTCTACTCTACTGTGTTTCCTATGGGGTCTGAACAGTGAGCTTGCTCAGAACAAAAGAACTGTGCTTCCCACACACACGGGCCATATCTCGTTCAACTATGCTTAGGAAACTGACAAGAACAGTAGCTCCTCTTTAGTCCAATACACTGTACTTGCTAAGAACAGACGCGAGTGCTATTTGCACTGTGTATGGAAATGGGAGCGCAATAGTGACTTTCCTTACCATAAAACACCTCTTGCTCGTAGGACCAGAAACTGCATGGCATTCAACTCCATTTCTGACTGGGAAACAAACACTAGCTCGCCTTACAAGAAACACACTCTGCTTTTGAGAAAAGAGCAGTCTTCTACTCTACTGTGTTTCCTATGGGTCCCGAACATTGAGCTTGCTCATTACAAAAGAACTGTGCTTCCTACACACATGGGCCATATCTAGTTCAACTCTGCTTTGGAAACTGACAAGAACAGTAGCTCCTCTTCAGTCCAATACACTGTACTTGCTGGGAACAGACGGGAGTGCTATTTGCACTGTGTATGGCACTGGGAGCGCAATAGTGACTCTCCTTACCAGAAAACAACTCTTGCTCGTAGGACCAAAAACTGGATGTGATTCAACTCCATTTATGACTGGGAAACAAACGCTAGCTCGCCTTACAAGAAACACACTCTGCTTTTGAGAAAAGAGCACTCTTCTACTCTACTGTGTTTCCTATGGGGTCTGAACAGTGAGCTTGCTCAGAACAAAAGAACTGTACTTCCCACACACACGGGCCATATCTAGTTCAACTCTGCTTAGGAAACTGACAAGAACGGTAGCTCCTCTTCAGTCCAATACACTGTACTAGCTGGGAACAGACACGAGTGCTATTTGCACTGTGTATGGCAATAGGAGCAAAATAGTGACTCTTATTATCAGAAAACAACTCTTACTCATAGGACAAGAAACTGCATGGGATTCAACTCCATTTCTGACTGGGAAACAAACACTAGCTCGCCTTACAAGAAAGACTCTCTGATTTTGAGAAAAGAGCACTCTTCTACTCTACTGTGTTTCCTATGGGGTCTGAATAGTGAGTTTGCTCAGAACAAAAGAACTGTGATTCCTACACACACGGGACATATCTCGTTCAACTCTGCCTAGGAAACTGACAAGAACAGTAGCTCCGCTTCAGTCCAATACACTGTACTTGCTGGGAACAGACGCGAGTGCTATTTGTACTGTGTATGTAAATGGGAGCGCAATAGTGACTTTCCTTACCAGAAAACAACTCTTGGTCGTAGGACCAAAAACTGCATGTGATTCAACTCAATTTAGGACTGAAAAACAAACGCTAGCTCGCCTAACAAGAAAGACACTCTGCTTTTGAGAAAAGAGCACTCTTCTACTCTACTGTGTTTCCTATAGGGCCAGAACAGTGAGCTTGCTCAGAACAAAAGAACTGTGCTACCTACACACAGGGGCCATATCTAGTTATACTCTGCTTAGGAAACTGACAAGAACAGTAGCTCCTCTTCAGTCCAATACACTGTACTTGCTGGGAACAGACGCGAGTGCTATTTGCACTGTGTATGGCAATGGGAGCACAATAGTGACTCTTCTTACCAGAAAACAATTCTTGCTCATAGGAACAGAATCTGCATGTGATTCAACTCCATTTTGAACTGGGAAACAAACGCTTGCTTGCCTTACAAGAAACACACACTGCTTTTGATAAAAGAGCACTCTTCTACACTACTGTGTTTCCTATGGGGTCTGAACAGTAAGCTTGCTCAGAACAAAAGAACTGTGCTTCCTACACACACGGGCCATATCTCGTTCAACTCTGCTTAGGAAACTGACAAGAACAGTAGCTACGCTTCAGTCCAAAACACTGTACATGCTAAGAACAGACGCGAGTGCTATTTGCACTGTATATGGAAATGGGAGCGCAATAGTGACTTCCCTTACCATAAAACACCTCTTGCTCGTAGGACCAGAAACTGCATGGGATTCAACTCCATTTCTGACTGGGAAACAAACACTAGCTCGCATTACAAGAAACACACTCTGCTTTTGAGAAAAGAGCAGTCTTCTACTCTACTGTGTTTCCTATGGGTCCCGAACATTGTGCTTGCTCATAACAAAAGAACTGTGCTTCCTACACACACGGGCCATATCTCGTTCAACTCTGCTTAGGAAACTGACAAGAACAGTAGCTACGCTTCAGTCCAAAACACTGTACATGCTAAGAACAGACGCGAGTGCTATTTGCACTGTATATGGAAATGGGAGCGCAATAGTGACTTACCTTACCATAAAACACCTCTTTCTCGTAGGACCAGAAACTGCATGGGATTCAACTCCATTTCTGACTGGGAAACAAACACTAGCTCGCATTACAAGAAACACACTCTGCTTTTGAGAAAAGAGCAGTCTTCTACTCAACTGTGTTTCCTATGGGTCCCAAACATTGTGCTTGCTCATAACAAAAGAACTGTGCTTCCTACACACACGGGCCATATCTAGTTCAACTCTGCTTTGGAAACTGACAAGAACAGTAGCTCCTCTTCAGTCCAATACACTGTTCTTGCTGGGAACATAAGTGAGTGCTATTTGCACTGTGTATGGCACTGGGAGCGCAATAGTGACTTTCCTTACCAGAAAACAACTCTTGCTCGTAGGACCAAAAACTGGATGTGATTCAACTCCATTTAGGACTGGGAAACAAACGCTAGCTCGCCTTACAAGAAACACTCTGCTTTTGAGAAAAGAGCACTCTTCTACTCTACTGTGTTTCCTATGGGGTCTGAACAGTGAGCTTGCTCAGAACAAAAGAACTGTGCTTCCCACACACACGGGCCATATCTAGTTCAACTCTGCTTAGGAAACTGACAAGAACGGTAGCTCCTCTTCAGTCCAATACACTGTACTAGCTGGGAACAGACGCGAGTGCTGTTTGCACTGTGTATGGCAATAGGAGCACAATAGTGACTCTTCTTATCAGAAAACAACTCTTACTCATAGGACAAGAAACTGCATGGGATTCAACTCCATTTCTGACTGGGAAACAAACACTAGCTCGCCTTACAAGAAAGACTCTCTGATTTTGAGAAAAGAGCACTCTTCTACTCTACTGTGTTTCCTATGGGGTCTGAATAGTGAGCTTGCTCAGAACAAAAGAACTGTGATTCCTACACACACGGGACATATCTCGTTCAACTCTGCTTAGGAAACTGACAAGAACAGTAGCTCCACTTCAGTCCAATACACTGTACTTGCTGGGAACAGACGTGAGTGCTATTTGCCCTGTGTATGTAAATGGGAGCGCAATAGTGACTTTCCTTACCAGAAAACAACTCTTGGTCGTAGGACCAAAAACTGCATGTGATTCAACTCAATTTAGGACTGAAAAACAAATGCTAGCTCGCCTTACAAAAAACACACTCTGCTTTTGAGAAAAGAGCACTCTTCTACTCTACTGTGTTTCCTATAGGGCCAGAACAGTGAGCTTTCTCAGAACAAAAGAACTGTGCTACCTACACACAGGGGCCATATCTAGTTATACTCTGCTTAGGAAACTGACAAGAACAGTAGCTCCTCTTCAGTCCAATACACTGTACATGCTGGGAACAGACGCCAGGGCTATTTGCCCTTTGTATGACAATGGGAGCACAGTAGTGACTCTTCTTACCAGAAAACAACTCTTGCTCGTAGGACCAGAAACTGGATGTGATTCAACTCCATTTAGGACTGGGAAACAAACGCTAGCTCTCCTTACAAGAAACACACTCTGCTTTGAGAAAACAGCACTCTTCTACACTACTGTGTTTCCTATGGGGTCTGAACAGTAAGCTTGCTCAGAACAAAAGAACTGTGCTTCCTACACACAGGGGCCATATCTCGTTCAACTCTGCTTAGGAAACTGACAAGAACAGTAGCTCCTCTTCAGTCCAATACACTGTACTTGCTGGGAACAGACGCGAGTGCTATTTGCACTGTATATTTCAATGGGAGTGCAATAGTGACTTGCCTTACAAGAAAACAACTCTTGCTCGTAGGACCAGAAACTGCATGTGATTCAGCTCCATTTAGGACTTGGAAACAAATGCTAGCTTGCCTTACAAGAAACACACTCTGCTTTTGAGAAAAGAGCACTCTTCTACTCTACTGTGTTTCCTATAGGGTCCGAACAGTGAGCTTGCTCAGAACAAAAGAACTGTGTTTCCTACACACACGGGCCATATCTAGTTCAACTCTGCTTAGGAAACTGACAAGAACAGTAGCTCCTATTCAGTCCAATACACTGTACTTGTTGGGAACAGATGCGAGTGCTATTTGCACTGTGTATGGCAATAGGAGCACAATAGTAACTATTCTTATCAGAAAAAAACTCTTGCTCATAGGACCAGAAACTGCATGGGATTCAACTCCATTTCTGACTGGGAAACAAACACTAGCTCGCCTTACAAGAAAGACACTCTGATTTTGAGAAAAGAGCACTCTTCTACTCTACTGCGTTTCCTATGGGGTCCGAATAGTGAGCTTGCTCAGAACAAAAGAACTGTGCCTCCTACACACAGGGGCCATATCTAGTTCAACTCTGCTTAGGAAACTGACAAGAACAGTGGCTACGCTTCAGTCCAATACACTGTACTTGCTGGGAACAGACGTGAGTGCTATTTGCACTGTGTATGGAAATGGGAGCGCAATAGTGACTTTCCTTACCAGAAAACAACTCTTGGTCGTAGGACCAAAAACTGCATGAGATTCAACTCCATTTAGGACTGGGAAAAAACGTTAGCTCGCCTTACAAGAAACACACTCTGCTTTTCAGAAAAGAGCACTCTTCTACTCTACTGTGTTTCCTACAGGGCCAGAACATTGAACTTGCTCAGAACAAAAGAACTGTGCTTCATACAAATACTGCCATATCTAGTTCAATTCTGCTTAGGAAACTGAAAAGAACAGTAGCTCCTGTTCAGTCCAATACACTGTACATGCTGGGAACAGACGCCAGTGCTTTTTGCCCTGTGTATGACAATGGGAGCGCAATAGTGACTCTTCTTACCAGAAAACAACTCTTGCTCGTAGGACAAGAAACTGCATGTGATTCAACTCCATTTAGGACTGGGAAACAAACGCTAGCTCTCCTAACAAGAAACACACTCTGCTTTAGAGAAAAGAGCACTCTTCTACTCGACTGTTTATGCTATGGGTCCGAACAGTGAGCTTGCTCAGAACAAAAGAACTGTGCTTCCTACACACACGGGCCATATCTAGTTCAACTCTGCTTAGGAAACTGACAAGAACAGTAGCTCCGCTTCAGTCCAATACACTGTAATTGTATGGAACAGATGCGAGTGCTATTTGCACTGTATATGGCAATGGGAGCACAATAGTGACTTTTCTTACCAGAAAACATCTCTTGCTCGTAGGACCAGAAACTGCATGTGATTCAACTCCATTTAGGACTGGGAAACAAACGCTACCTCGTCTTACAAGAAAGACACTCTGCTTTTTCGAAAACATCACTCTTCTACTCTACTTTGTTTCCTATAGGGCCAGAACAGTGAGCTTGCTCAGAACAAAAGATCTGTGCTTCCTACACAGAGGGCCATATTTAGTACAATTCTGCTTCGGAAACTGACAAGAACAGTAGATCCTCTTCAGTCCATGATACTGTACATGCTGGGAACAGACGCCAGTGCTAATTGCCCTGTGTATGACAATGGGAGCGCAATAGTGACTCTTCTTACCAGAAAACAATTCATGCTCATAGGTCCAGAAGCTGCATGGGATTCAACTCCATTTAGGACTGGGAAACAAACGCTAGCTCGACTTACAAGAAACATACTCTGCTTTTGAGAAAAGAGCACTCTTCTACTCTACTGTGTTTCCCATAGGGACAGAACAGTGAGCATTCTCAGAACAAAAGAACTGTGCTTCCTACACACACGGGCCATATCTATTTCAACTCTGCTTAGGAAGCTGACAAGAACAGTAGCTCCTCTTCAGTCCAATACACTGTACAATCTGGGAACAGATGCCAGTGCTATTTGCCCTATGTATCACAATGGGAGCGCAATAGTGACTCTTCTTACCAGAAAACAACTCTTGCTCGTATGACCAAAAACTGCATGTGATTCATCTCCATTTAGGATTGGGAAACAAACGCTAGCTCACCTTACAAGAAACACTCTCTGCTTTTGAGAAAAGAGCACTCTTCTACTCTACTGTGTTACCTATGGTGTCCGAACAGTGAGCTTGCTCAGAACAAAAGAACTGTGCTTCCTACACACAGGGGCCATATCTAGTTCTACTCTGCTTAGGAAACTGACAAGAACAGTACCCCCTCTTCAGTCCAAAACACTGTACTTGCTGGGAAGAGACGCGAGTGCTATTTGCACTGTGTATGACAATGGGATCGCAATAGTGACTCTTCTTACCAGAAAACAATTCTTGCTCATAGGAACAGAATCTGCATGTGATTCAACTCCATTTAGAACTGGGAAACAAACGCTAGCTCGTTTTACAAGAAACACACACTGCTTTTGAGAAAAGAGCACTCTTCTACACTACTGTGTTTCCTATGGGGTCCGAATAGTGAGCTTGTTCAGAACAAAAGAACTGTGATTCCTACACACACGGGACATATCTCGTTCAACTCTGCTTAGGAAACTGACAAGAACAGTAGCTCCTCTTCAGTCCAATACACTGTACTTGCTGGGAACAGACGCGAGTGCTATTTGCACTGTGTATGACAATGGGAGCGCAATAGTGACTTTCCTTACCAGAAAACAACTCTTGGTCGTAGGACCAAAAACTGCATGTGATTCAACTCAATTTAGGACTGAAAAACAAACGCTAGCTCGCCTAACAAGAAACACACTCTGCTTTTGAGAAAAGAGCACTCTTCTGCTCTACTGTGTTTCCTATAGGGCAAGAACAGTGAGCTTGCTCAGAACAAAAGAACTGTGCTTCCTACACACAGGGGCCATATCTAGTTATACTCTGCTTAGGAAACTGACAAGAACAGTAGCTCCTCTTCAGTCCAATACACTGTACTTGCTGGGAACAGACGCGAGTGCTATTTGCACTGTGTATGGCAATGGGAGCGTAATAGTGACTCTTCTTACCAGAAAACAATTCTTGCTCATAGGAACAGAATCTGCATGTGATTCAACTCCATTTTGAACTGGGAAACAAACGCTTGCTTGCCTTACAAGAAACACACACTGCTTTTGATAAAAGAGCACTCTTCTACACTACTGTGTTTCCTATGGGGTCTGAACAGTAAGCTTGCTCAGAACAAAAGAACTGTGCTTCCTACACACAGGCGCCATATCTCGTTCAACTCTGCTTAGGAAACTGACAAGAACAGTAGCTACGCTTCAGTCCAATACACTGTACTTGCTGGGAACAGATGGGAGTGCTATTTGCACTGTGTATGGCACTGGGAGCACAATAGTGACTTTCCTTACCAGAAAACAACTCTTGCTCGTAGGACCAAAAACTGGATGTGATTCAACTCCATTTAGGACTGGGAAACAAACACTAGCTCGCCTTACAAGAAACACACTCTGCTTTTGAGAAAAGAGCACTCTTCTACTCTACTGTGTTTCCTATGGGGTCTGAACAGTGAGCTTGCTCAGAACAAAAGAACTGTGCTTCCTACACACACGGGCCATATCTAGTTCAACTCTGCTTAGGAAACTGACAAGAACGGTAGCTCCTCTTCAGTCCAATACACTGTACTAGCTGGGAACAGACGCGAGTGCTATTTGTACTGTGTATGGCAATAGGAGCACAATAGTGACTCTTCTTATCAGAAAACAACTCTTACTCATAGGACAAGAAACTGCATGGGATTCAACTCCATTTCTGACTGGGAAACAAACACTAGCTTGCCTTAAAAGAAAGACTCTCTGATTTTGAGAAAAGAGCACTCTTCTACTCTACTGTGTTTCCTATGGGGTCTGAATAGTGAGCTTGCTCAGAACAAAAGAACTGTGATTCCTACACACACGGGACATATCTCGTTCAACTCTGCTTAGGAAACTGACAAGAACAGTAGCTCCACTTCAGTCCAATACACTGTACTTCATGGGAACAGACGCGAGTGCTATTTGCACTGTGTATGTAAATGGAAGCGCAATAGTGACTTTCCTTACCAGAAAACAACTCTTGGTCATAGGACCAAAAACTGCATGTGATTCAACTCCATTTTGAACTGGGAAAAAAACGCTTGCTTGCCTTACAAGAAACACACACTGCTTTTGATAAAAGAGCACTCTTCTACACTACTGTGTTTCCTAAGGGGTCCGAACAGTAAGCTTGCTCAGAACAAAAGAACTGTGCTTCCTACACACAGGGGCCATATCTCGTTCAACTCTGCTTAGGAAACTGACAAGAACAGTAGCTACGCTTCAGTCCAATACACTGTACTTGCTGGGAACAGACGCGAGTGCTATTTGCACTGTATATGGCAATGGGAGTGCAATAGTGACTTTCCTTACCAGAAAACAACTCTTGCTCGTAGGACCAGAAACTGCATGTGATTCAGCTCCATTTAGGACTTGGAAACAAATGCTAGCTTGCCTTACAAGAAACACACTCTGCTTTTGAGAAAAGAGCACTCTTCTACTCTACTGTGTTTCCTATAGGGTCCGAACAGTAAGCTTGCTCAGAACAAAAGAACTGTGTTTCCTACACACACGGGACATATCTAGTTCAACTCTGCTTAGGAAACTGACAAGAACAGTAGCTCCTATTCAGTCCAATACACTGTACTTGCTGGGAACAGACGCGAGTGCTATTTGCACTGTGTATGGCAATAGGAGCACATTAGTAACTCTTCTTATCAGAAAACAACTCTTGATCATAGGACCAGAAACTGCATGGGATTCAACTCCATTTCTGACTGGGAAACAAACACTAGCTCGCCTTACAAGAAAGACACTCTGATTTTGAGAAAAGAGCACTCTTCTACTCTACTGCGTTTCCTATGGGGTCCGAATAGTGAGCTTGCTCAGAACAAAAGAACTGTGCCTCCTACACACAGGGGCCATATCTAGTTCAACTCTGCTTAGGAAACTGACAAGAACAGTGGCTACGCTTCAGTCCAATACACTGTACTTGCTGGGAACAGACGTGAGTGCTATTTGCACTGTGTATGGAAATGGGAGCGCAATAGTGACTTTCCTTACCAGAAAACAACTCTTGGTCGTAGGACCAAAAACTGCATGAGATTCAACTCCATTTAGGACTGGGAAAAAACGTTAGCTTGCCTTACAAGAAACACACTCTGCTTTTCAGAAAAGAGCACTCTTATACTCTACTGTGTTTCCTACAGGGCCAGAACATTGAACTTGCTCAGAACAAAAGAACTGTGCTTCAAACAAATACTGCCATATCTAGTTCAATTCTGCTTAGGAAACTGAAAAGAACAGTAGCTCCTGTTCAGTCCAATACACTGTACATGCTGGGAACAGACACCAGTGCTTTTTGCCCTGTGTATGACAATGGGAGCGCAATAGTGACTCTTCTTACCAGAAAACAACTCTTGCTCGTAGGACAAGAAACTGCATGTGATTCAACTCCATTTAGGACTGGGAAACAAACGCTAGCTCTCCTAACAAGAAACACACTCTGCTTTAGAGAAAAGAGCACTCTTCTACTCGACTGTTTATCCTATGGGTCCGAACAGTGAGCTTGCTCAGAACAAAAGAACTGTGCTTCCTACACACACGGGCAATATCTAGTTCAACTCTGCTTAGGAAACTGACAAGAACAGTAGCTCCGCTTCAGTCCAATACACTGTAATTGCTGGGAACAGATGCGAGTGCTATTTGCACTGTGTATGGCAATGGGAGCGCAATAGTGACTTTTCTTACCAGAAAACATCTCTTGCTCGTAGGACCAGAAACTGCATGTGATTCAACTCCATTTATGTATGGGAAACAAATGCTAGCTCGCCTTACAAAAAACACACTCTGCTTTTGAGAAAAGAGCACTCTTCTACTCTACTGTGTTTCTTATGGGGTCCAAACAGTGAGCTTGCTCAGAACAAAAGAACTGTGCTTCCTACACACACGGGCCATATCTAGTTCAACTCTGCTTTGGAAACTGACAAGAACGGTAGCTCCTCTTCAGTCCAATACACTGTACTTGCTGGGAACAGAAGCGAGTGCTGTTGGCACTGTGTATGGCAATGGGAGCGCAATAGTGACTTTCCTTACCAGAAAACAACTCTTGCTCGTAGGACCAAAAACTGCATGTGATTCAACTCCATTTAGGACTGGGAAACAAACGCTAGCTCGTCTTACAAGAAAGACACTCTGCTTTTTCGAAAACATCACTCTTCTACTCTACTTTGTTTCCTATAGGGCCAGAACAGTGAGCTTGCTCAGAACAAAAGATCTGTGCTTCCTACACAGAGGGCCATATTTAGTACAATTCTGCTTAGGAAACTGACAAGAACAGTAGATCCTCTTCAGTCCAATACACTGTACATGCTGGGAACAGACGCCAGTGCTAATTGCCCTGTGTATGACAATGGGAGCGCAATAGTGACTCTTCTTACCAGAAAACAATTCATGCTCATAGGTCCAGAAGCTGCATGGGATTCAACTCCATTTAGGACTGGGAAACAAACGCTAGCTCGACTTACAAGAAACATACTCTGCTTTTGAGAAAAGAGCACTCTTCTACTCTACTGTGTTTCCCATAGGGCCAGAACAGTGAGCATTCTCAGAACAAAAGAATTGTGCTTCTTACACACGGGCCATATCTAGTTCAACTCTGCTTAGGAAGCTGACAAGAACAGTAGCCCCTCTTCAGTCCAATACACTGTACTTGCTGGGAAGAGACGCGAGTGCTATTTGCACTGTGTATGGCAATAAGAGCGCAATAGTGACTCTTCTTACCAGAAAACAATTCTTGCTCATAGGAACAGAATCTGCATGTGAATCAACTCCATTTAGAACTGGGAAACAAACGCTAGCTCGTTTTACAAGAAACACACACTGCTTTTGAGAAAAGAACACTCTTCTACACTACTGTGTTTCCTATGGGGTCCGAATAGTGAGCTTGCTCAGAACAAAAGAACTGTGATATCTACACACACGGGACAAATTCGTTCAACTCTGCTTAGGAAACTGACAAGAACAGTAGCTCCGCTTCAGTCCAATACACTGTACTTGCTGGGAACAGACGCGAGTGCTATTTGCACTGTGTATGTAAATGGGAGCGCAATAGTGACTTTCCTTACCAGAAAACAACTCTTGGTCGTAGGACCAAAAACTGCATGTGATTCAACTCAATTTAGGACTGAAAAACAAACGCTAGATCGCCTAACAAGAAACACACTCTGCTTTTGAGAAAAGAGCACTCTTCTACTCTACTGTGTTTCCTATAGGGCAAGAACAGTGAGCTTGCTCAGAACAAAAGACCTGTGCTTCCTACACACAGGGGCCATATCTAGTTATAGTCTTCTTAGGAAACTGACAAGAACAGTAGCTCCTCTTCAGTCCAATACACTGTACTTGCTGGGAACAGACGCGAGTGCTATTTGCAATGTGTATGGCAACGGGAGCGTAATAGTGACTCTTCTTACCAGAAAACAATTCTTGCTCATAGGAACAGAATCTGCATGTGATTCAACTCCATTTTGAACTGGGAAACAAACGCTTGCTTGCCTTACAAGAAACACACACTGCTTTTGATAAAAGAGCACTCTTCTACACTACTGTGTTTCCTATGGGGTCTGAACAGTAAGCTTGCTCAGAACAAAAGAACTGTGCTTCCTACACACAGGGGCCATATCTCGTTCAACTCTGCTTAGGAAACTGACAAGAACAGTAGCTACGCTTCAGTCCAATACACTGTACTTGCTAAGAACAGACGCGAGTGCTATTTGCACTGTGTATGGAAATGGGAGCGCAATAGTGACTTACCTTACCATAAAACACCTCTTCCTCGTAGGACCAGAAACTGCATGGGATTCAACTCCATTTCTGACTGGGAAACAAACACTAGCTCACCTTACAAGAAACACACTCTGCTTTTGAGAAAGGAGCAGTCTTCTACTCTACTGTGTTTCCTATGGGTCCTGAACATTGAGCTTGCTCATAACAAAAGAACTGTGCTTCCTACACATGGGCCATATCTAGTTCAACTCTGCTTTGGAAACTGACAAGAACAGTAGCTCCTCTTCAGTCCAATACACTGTACTTGCTGGGAACAGACGGGAGTGCTATTTGCACTGTGTATAGCACTGGGAGCGCAATAGTGACTTTCCTTACCAGAAAACAACTCTTGCTCGTAGGACCAAAAACTGGATGTGATTCAACTCCATTTAGGACTGGGAAACAAACGCTAGCTCGCCTTACAAGAAACACACTCTGCTTTTGAGAAAAGAGCACTCTTCTACTCTACTATGTTTCCTATAGGGCCAGAACAGTGAGCTTGCTCAGAACAAAAGAACTGTGCTACCTATACACAGGGGCCATATCTAGTTATACTCTGCTTAGGAAACTGACAAGAACAGTAGCTCCTCTTCAGTCCAATACACTGTACATCCTGGGAACAGACGCCAGGGCTATTTGCCCTTTGTATGACAATGGGAGCACAGTAGTGACTCTTCTTACCAGAAAACAACTCTTGCTCATAGGACCAGAAGCTGCATGTGATTCAACCTCATTTAGGACTGGGAAACAAACGCTAGCTCGCCTAACAAGAAACACACTCTGCTTTTGAGAAAAGAGCACTCTTCTACTCGACTGTGTATCCTATGGGGTCCGAACAGTGAGCTTGCTCAGAAAAAAAGAACTGTGATTCCTACACACATGGGCCATATCTAGTTCAACTCTGCTTAGGAAATTGACAAGAACAGTAGCTCCTCTTCATTCCAATACACTGTACTTGCTGGGAACAGACGCGAGTGCTATTTGCACTGTATATGGCAATGGGAGTGCAATAGTGACTTTCCTTACCAGAAAACAACTCTTGCTCGTAGGACCAGAAACTGCATGTGAATCAACTCCATTTAGGACTGGGAAACAAACGCTAGCTCGCCTTACAAGAAAGACTCTCTGATTTTGAGAAAAGAGCACTCTTCTACTCTGCTGTGTTTCCTATGGGGTCTGAATAGTGAGCTTGCTCAGAACAAAAGAACTGTGATTCCTACACACACGGGACATATCTCGTTAAACTCTGCTTAGGAAACTGACAAGAACAGTAGCTCCGCTTCAGTCCAATACACTGTACTTGCTGGGAACAGACGCGAGTGCTATTTGCACTGTGTATGTAAATGGGAGCGCAATAGTGACTTTCCTTACCAGAAAACAACTCTTGGTCGTAGGACCAAAAACTGCATGTGATTCAACTCAATTTAGGACTGAAAAACAAACGCTAGCTCGCCTTACAAGAAACACACTCTGCTTTTGAGAAAAGAGCAGTCTTCTACTCTACTGTGTTTCCTATGGGTCCCGAACATTGTGCTTGCTCATAACAAAAGAACTGTGCTTCCTACACACACGGGCCATATCTCGTTCAACTCTGCTTAGGAAACTGACAAGAACAGTAGCTACGCTTCAGTCCAAAACACTGTACATGCTAAGAACAGACGCGAGTGCTATTTGCACTGTATATGGAAATGGGAGCGCAATAGTGACTTACCTTACCATAAAACACCTCTTTCTCGTAGGACCAGAAACTGCATGGGATTCAACTCCATTTCTGACTGGGAAACAAACACTAGCTCGCATTACAAGAAACACACTCTGCTTTTGAGAAAAGAGCAGTCTTCTACTCAACTGTGTTTCCTATGGGTCCCAAACATTGTGCTTGCTCATAACAAAAGAACTGTGCTTCCTACACACACGGGCCATATCTAGTTCAACTCTGCTTTGGAAACTGACAAGAACAGTAGCTCCTCTTCAGTCCAATACACTGTACTTGCTGGGAACACACGGGAGTGCTATTTGCACTGTGTATGGCACTGGGACCGCAATAGTGACTTTCCTTACCAGAAAACAACTCTTGCTCGTAGGACCAAAAACTGGATGTGATTCAACTCCATTTAGGACTGGGAAACAAACGCTAGCTCGCCTTACAAGAAACACACTCTGCTTTTGAGAAAAGAGCACTCTTCTACTCTACTGTGTTTCCTATGGGGTCCGAACAGTGAGCTTGCTCAGAACAAAAGAACTGTGCTTCCTACACACACGGGCCATATCTAGTTCAACTCTGCTTAGGAAACTGACAAGAACGGTAGCTCCTCTTCAGTCCAATACACTGTACTAGCTGGGAACAGACGCGAGTGCTATTTGCACTGTGTATGGCAATAGGAGCACAATAGTGACTCTTCTTATCAGAAAACAACTCTTACTCATAGGACAAGAAACTGCATGGGATTCAACTCCATTTCTGACTGGGAAACAAACACTAGCTCGCCTTACAAGAAAGACTCTCTGATTTTGAGAAAAGAGCACTCTTCTACTCTACTGTGTTTCCTATGGGGTCTGAATAGTGAGCTTGCTCAGAACAAAAGAACTGTGATTCCTACACACACGGGACATATCTCGTTCAACTCTGCTTAGGAAACTGACAAGAACAGTAGCTCCGCTTCAGTCCAATACACTGTACTTGCTGGGAACAGACGTGAGTGCTATTTGCCCTGTGTATGTAAATGGGAGCGCAATAGTGACTTTCCTTACCAGAAAACAACTCTTGGTCGTAGGACCAAAAACTGCATGTGATTCAACTCAATTTAGGACTGAAAAACAAACGCTAGCTCGCCTTACAAAAAACACACTCTGCTTTTGAGAAAAGAGCACTCTTCTACTCTACTGTGTTTCCTATAGGGCCAGAACAGTGAGCTTTCTCAGAACAAAAGAACTGTGCTACCTACACACAGGGGCCATATCTAGTTATACTCTGCTTAGGAAACTGACAAGAACAGTAGCTCCTCTTCAGTCCAATACACTGTACATGCTGGGAACAGACGCCAGGGCTATTTGCCCTTTGTATGACAATGGGAGCACAGTAGTGACTCTTCTTACCAGAAAACAACTCTTGCTCGTAGGACCAGAAACTGGATGTGATTCAACTCCATTTAGGACTGGGAAACAAATGCTAGCTCTCCTTACAAGAAACACACTCTGCTTTGAGAAAAGAGCACGCTTCTACTCTACTGTGTATCCTATGGGTTCGGAACAGTGAGCTTGCTCAGAACAAAAGAACTGAGCTTCCTACAAACAGGGGCCATATCTAGTTCAACTCTGCTTAGGAAACTGACAAGAACAGTAGCTCCGCTTCAGTCCAATACACTGTACTTGCTGGGAAAAGACGTGAGTGCTATTTGCACTGTATATGGCAATGGGAGTGCAATAGTGACTTTCCTTACCAGAAAACAACTCTTGCTCGTAGGACCAGAAACTGCATGTGATTCAGCTCCATTTAGGACTGGGAAACAAACATTAGCTCGCCTTACAAGAAACACACTCTGCTTTTGAGAAAAGAGCACTCTTCTACTCTACTGTGTTTCCTATAGGGTCCGAACAGTGAGCATGCTCAGAACAAAAGAACTGTGTTTCCTACACACACGGAACATATGTAGTTCAACTCTGCTTAGGAAACTGACAAGAACATTAGCTCCTATTCAGTCCAATACACTGTAATTGCTGGGTACAGACGCGAGTGCTATTTGCACTGTGTATGGCAATAGGAGCACAATAGTGACTCTTCTTATCAGAAAACAACTCTTGCTCATAGGACCAGAAACTGCATGGGATTCAACTCCATTTCTGACTGGGAAACAAACACTAGCTCGCCTTACAAGAAAGACACTCTGATTTTGAGAAAAGAGCACTCTTCTACTCTACTGCGTTTCCTATGGGGTCCGAATAGTGAGCTTGCTCAGAACAAAAGAACTGTGCCTCCTACACACAGGGGCCATATCTAGTTCAACTCTGCTTAGGAAAGTGACAAGAACAGTGGCTACGCTTCAGTCCAATACACTGTACTTGCTGGGAACAGACGTGAGTGCTATTTGCACTGTGTATGGAAATGGGAGCGAAATAGTGACTTTCCTTATGAGAAAACAACTCTTGGTTGTAGGACCAAAAACTGCATGAGATTCAACTCCATTTAGGACTGGAAAAAAACGCTGTCTCGCCTTACAAAAAACACACTCTGCTTTTGAGAAAAGAGTACTCTACTACTCTACTGTGTTTCCTAGGGGGTCTGACCAGTGAGCTTGCTCAGAACAAAAGAACTGTGCTTCCTACACACACGGGCCATATCTAGTTCATCTCTGCTTAGGAAACTGACAAGAACAGTAGCTCCTCTTCAGTCCAATACATTGTACTTGCTAAGAACAGACGCGAGTGCTATTTGCACAGTGTATGGAAGTGGGCGCAAAATAGTGACTTTCCTTACCATAAAACAACTCTTGCTCGTAGGACCAGAAACTGCATGGGATTCAACTCCATTTCTGACTGGGAAACAAACATCAGCTCGCCTTACAGGAAACACACTCTGCTTTTGAGAAAAGAGCACTCTTCTACTCGACTGTGTATCCTATTGGGTCTGAACAGTGAGCTTGCTCAGAACAAAAGAACTGTGCTTCCTACACACACGGGCCATATCTAGTTCAACTCTGCTTAGGAAACTGACAAGACCAGTAGCTCCTCTTCAGTCCAATACCCTGTACTTGCTGGGAAATGACGCGAGTGCTATTTGCACTGTGTATGGCACTGGGAGCGCAATAGTGACTTTCCTTACCAGAAAACAACTCTTGCTCGTAGGACCAAAAACTGGATGTGATTCAACTCCATTTAGGACTGGCAAACAAACGTTAGCTCGCCTTACAAGAAACACACTCTGCTTTTGAGAAAACAGCACTCTTCTACTCTACTGTGTTTCCTATGGGGTCTGAACAGTGAGCTTGCTCAGAACAAAAGAACTGTGCTTCCTACACACACGGGCCATATCTAGTTCAACTCTGCTTAGGAAACTGACAAGAACGGTAGCTCCTCTTCAGTCCAATACACTGTACTAGCTGGGAAAAGACGCGAGTGCTATTTGCAATGTGTATGGCAATAGGAGCACAATAGTGACTCTTCTTATCAGAAAACAACTCTTACTCATAGGACAAGAAACTGCATGGGATTCAACTCCATTTCTGACTGGGAAACAAACACTAGCTCGCCTTACAAGAAAGACTCTCTGATTTTGAGAAAAGAGCACTCTTCTACTCTACTGTGTTTCCTATGGGGTCCGAATAGTGAGCTTGCTCAGAACAAAAGAACTGGGCTTCCTACACACATGGGCCATATCTAGTTCAACTCTGCTAAGGAAACTGACAAGAACAGTAGCTCCGCTTCAGTCCAATAAACTGTACTTGCTGGGAACAGATGCGAGTGCTATTTACACTGTGTATGGCAATGGGAGCGTAACACTGATTTTATTACCAGAAAACAACTCTTGCTCGTAGGACCAAAAACTTCATGTGATTCAACTCCATTTAGGACTGAGAAACAAACGCTAGCTCGCCTTACAAGAAACACACTCTGCTTTTGAGAAAAGAGCAGTCTCCTACTCTACTGTTTCCTATGGGGTCCGAACATTGAGCTTGCTCAGAAAAAAAGAACTGTGCTTCCTACACACAGGGGCCTTATCTAGTTCAACTCTGCTTAGGAAACTGACAAGAACGGTAGCTCCTCTTCAGTCCAATACACTGTACTACCGAGAACAGACGCAAGTGCTATTTGCAATGTGTATGGCAATAGGAGCACAATAGTGACTCTTCTTATCAGAAAACAACTCTTACTCATAGGACAAGAAACTGCATGGGATTCAACTCCATTTCTGACTGGGAAACAAACGCTAGCTCGCATTTCAAGAAACACACTCTGCTTTTGAGAAAAGAGCACTCTTCTACTCTAGTGTGTTTCCTATTGGGCCAGAACAGTGAATTTGCTCAGAACAAAAGAACTGTGCTTCCTACACACATGGGCCATATCTAGTTCAACTCTGCTTAGGAAACTGACAAGAACAGTAGCTCCACTTCAGTCCAATACACTGTACTTGCTGGGAACAGACGCGAGTGCTATTTGCACTGAGTATGGAAATGGGAGCACAATAGTGACTTTCCTTACCAGAAAACAACTCTTGCTCGTAGGCCCAAAAACTGCATGTGATTCAACTCCGTTTAGGAATGGGAAACAAATGCTAGCTCGCCTTACAAGAAACACTCTGCTTTTGAGAAAAGAGCACTCTTCTACTCTACTGTGTTTCCTATAGGGCCAGAACAGTGAGTTTGCTCAGAACAAAGGAAGTGTGCTTCGTACAAATACTGCCATATCTAGTTCAATTCTGCTTAGGAAACTGAAAAAAACAGTAGCTCCTGTTCAGTGCAATACACTGTACATGCTGGGAACAGACGCCAGTGCTATTTGGCCTGTGTATGAAAATGGGAGCGCAATAGTGACTCTTATTACCAGAAAACAACTCTTGCTCGTAGTACAAGAAACTGCATGAGATTCAACTCCATTTAGGACTGGGAAACAAATGCTAGCTCGCCTAACAAGAAACACACTCTGCTTTTGAGAAAAGAGCACTCTTCTACTCGACTGTGTCTCCTATGGGGTCCGAACAGTGAGCTTGCTCAGAACAAAAGAACTGGGCTTCCTACACACACGGGCCATATCTAGTTCAACTCTGCTTAGGAAACTGACAAGAACAGTAGCTCCGCTTCAGTCCAATACACTGTACTTGCTGGGAACAGACGCGAGTGCTATTTGCACTGAGTATGGAAATGGGAGCACAATAGTGACTTTCCTTACCAGAAAAAAACTCTTGCTCGTAGGACCAAAAACTGCATGTGATTCAACTCCGTTTAGGACTGGGAAACAAATGCTAGCTCGCCTTACAAGAAACACTCTGCTTTTGAGAAAAGAGCACTCTTCTACTCTACTGTGTTTCCTATAGGGCCAGAACAGTGAGTTTGCTTAGAACAAAAGAACTGTGCTTCATACAAATACTGCCATATCTAGTTCAATTCTGCTTAGGAAACTGAAAAAAACAGTAGCTCCTGTTCAGTGCAATACACTGTACATGCTGGGAACAGACGCCAGTGCTATTTGGCCTGTGTATGAAAATGGGAGCGCAATAGTGACTCTTATTACCAGAAAACAACTCTTGCTCGTAGGACAAGAAACTGCATGTGATTCAACTCCATTTACGACTGGGAAACAAACGCTAGCTCGCCTTACAAGAAACACACTCTGCTTTTGAGAAAAGAGCACTCTTCTACTCTACTGTGTTTCCTATAGGGCCAGAAGAGTGAGCTTGCTCAGAACAAAAGAACTGTGTTTCCTACACACACGGGCCATATCTATTTCAACTCTGCTTATGAAACTGACAAGAACAGTAGCTCCTCTTCAGTCCAATACACTGTACTTGCTGGGAACAGACGCGAGTGCTTTTGGCACTGTGTATGGCAATGGGAGCACAATAGTGACTTTCCTTATCAGAAAACAACTCTTGCTCGTAGGACCAGAAACTGCATGTGATTCAGCTCCATTTAGGACTGGGAAACAAACGCTAGCTCGCCTTACAAGAAACACACTCTGCTTTTCAGAAAAGAGCACTCTTCAACTCTACTGTGTTTCCTATATGGCCAGAACAGTGAGTTTGCTCAGAACAAAAGAACTGTGCTTCTTACACATAAGGCCATATCTAGTTCAATTCTGCTTAGGAAACTGACAAGAACAGTAGATCCTCTTCAGTCCAGTACACTGTACCTGCTGGGAACAGACGACAGTGCTATTTGTCCTGTGTATGACAATGGGAGCGCAATAGTGACTCTTCTTACCAGAAAACAACTCTTGCTTGTAGGACAAGAAACTACATGTGATTCAACTCCATTTAGGACTGGGAAACAAACGCAAGCTCTCCTTACAAGAAACACACTCTGCTTTTGAGAAAAGAGCACTCTTCTACTCTACTGTGTTTCCTATGGGGTCCGAACAGTGAGCTTGCTCAGAACAAAAGAACTGTGCTTCCTACACACATGGGCCATATCTAGTTCAACTCTGCTTAGGAAACTGACAGGAACAGTAGCTCCTCTTCAGTCCAATACACTGTACTTGCTGGGAACAGACGCGAGTGCTATTTGCACTGTGTATGGAAATGGGAGCGAAATAGTGACTTTTTTTTTTTTTACCAGAAAACAACTCTTGCTCATAGAACCAAAAACTGCATGTGATTCAACTCCATTTAGGACTGGGAAACAAACGCTAGCTCACCTTACAAGAAAGACACTCTGCTTTTGAGAAAAGAGCACTCTTCTACTCTACTGTGTTTCCAAGGGGGTCAGACCAGTGAGCTTGCTCAGAACAAAAGAACTGTGCTTCCTACACACACGGGCCATATCTAGTTCAACTCTGCTGAGGAAACTGACAAGAACAGTAGCTCCGCTTCAGTCCAATACACTGTACTTGCTGGGAACAGATGCGAGTGCTATTTACACTGTGTATGGCAATGGGACCGCAACAGTGACTTTATTACCAGAAAACAACTCTTGCTCGTAGGACCAAAAACTGCATGTGATTCAACTCCATTTAGGACTGGGAAACAAAGGCTAGGTCGCCTTACAAGAAACACACTCTGCTTTTGAGAAAAGAGCAGTCTTCTACTCTACTGTTTCCTATGGGGTCCGAACATTGAGCTTGCTCAGAACAAAAGAACTGTGCTTCCTACACACACGGGCCTTATCTAGTTCAACTCTGCTTAGGAAACTGACAAGAACGGTAGCTCCTCTTCAGTCCAATACACTGTACTACCGAGAACAGACGCAAGTGCTATTTGCAATGTGTATGGCAATAGGAGCACAATATTGACTCTTCTTATCAGAAAACAACTCTTACTCATAGGACAAGAAACTGCATGGGATTCAACTCCATTTCTGACTGGGAAACAAACGCTAACTCGCCTTTCAAGAAACACACTCTGCTTTTGAGAAAAGAGCACTCTTCTACTCTAGTGTGTTTCCTATTGGGCCAGAACAGTGATTTGCTCAGAACAAAAGAACTGTGCTTCCTACACACATGGGCCATATCTAGTTCAACTCTGCTTAGGAAACCGACAAGAACAGTAGCTCCGCTTCAGTCCAATACACTGTACTTGCTGGGAACAGACATGAGTGCTATTTGCACTGAGTATGAAAATGGGAGCACAATAGTGACTTTCCTTACCAGAAAACAACTCTTGCTCGTAGGCCCAAAAACTGCATGTGATTCAACTCCGTTTAGGACTGGGAAACAAATGCTAGCTCGCCTTACAAGAAACACTCTGCTTTTGAGAAAGGAGCACTCTTCTACTCTACTGTGTTTCCTATAGGGCCAGAACAGTGAGTTTGCTCAGAACAAAAAAACTGTGCTTCGTACAAATACTGCCATATCTAGTTCAATTCTGCTTAGGAAACTGAAAAAAACAGTAGCTCCTGTTCAGTGCAATACACTGTACATGCTGGGAACAGACGCCAGTGCTATTTGGCCTGCGTATGAAAATGGGAGCGCAATAGTGACTCTTATTACCAGAAAACAACTCTTGCTCGTAGTACAAGAAACTGCATGTGATTCAACTCCATTTAGGACTGGGAAACAAATGCTAGCTCGCCTAACAAGAAACACACTCTGCTTTTGAGAAAAGAGCACTCTTCTACTCGACTGTGTATCCTATGGGGTCCGAACAGTGAGCTTGCTCAGAACAAAAGAACTGGGCTTCCTACACACACGGGCCATATCTAGTTCAACTCTGCTTAGGAAACTGACAAGAACAGTAGCTCTGCTTCAGTCCAATACACTGTACTTGCTGGGAACAGACGCGAGGGCTATTTGCATTGAGTATGGAAATGGGAGCACAATAGTGACTTTCCTTACCAGAAAACAACTCTTGCTCGTAGGACCAAAAACTGCATGTGATTCAACTCCGTTTAGGACTGGGAAACAAATGCTAGCTCGCCTTACAAGAAACACTCTGCTTTTGAGAAAAGAGCACTCTTCTACTCTACTGTGTTTCCTATAGGGCCAGAACAGTGAGTTTGCTCAGAACAAAATTACTGTGCTTCCTACAAATACGGCCATATCTAGTTCAATTCTGCTTAGGAAACTGACAAGAACAGTAGCTCCTCTTCAGTCCAATACACTGTACTTGCTGGGAACAGACGCGAGTGCTATTTGCACTGTGTATGGCAAAAGGAGCGCAATAGTGACTTTCCTTACCAGAAAACAACTCTTGCTCGTAGGACCAAAAACTGCATGTGATTCAACTCCATTTAGGACTGGGAAACAAACGATAGCTCGCCTTACAAGAAAGACACTCTGATTTTGAGAAAAGATCACTCTTCTACTCTACTGTGTTTCCTATGGGGTCCAAACAGTGAGCTTGCTCAGAACAACAGAACTGTGCTTCCTACACACACGGGCCATATCTAGTTCAACTCTGCTTAGGAAACTGACAAGAACAGTAGCTCCTCTTCAGTCCAATACGCTGTACATGCTGGGAACAGACGCCAGTGCTCTTTGCCCTGTGTATGACAATGGGAGCGCAATAGTGACTCTTCTTACCAGAAAAGAACTCTTGCTCGTAGGACAATAAACTGCATGTGTTTCAACTCCATTTAGGACTGGGAAACAAACGCTAGCTCACCTTACAAGAAACACACTCTGCTTTTGAGAAAAGAGCACTCTTCTACTCGACTGTTTTTCCTATGGTGTCCGAACAGTGAGCTTGCTCAGAAAAAAAGAACTGTGCTTTCTACACACAGGGGCCATATCTAGTTCAACTCTGCTTAGAAAACTGACAAGAACAGTAGCTCAGCTTCAGTCCAATACACTGTACTTGCTGGGAACAGATGCGAGTGCTATTTGCACTGTGTATGGAAATGGGAGCGCAATAGTGACTTTCCTTACCAGAAAACAACTCTTGCTCATAGGACCAAAAACAGGATGTGATTCAACTCCATTTAGTACTGGGAAACAAACGCTAGCTTGCCTTACAAGAAACACACTCTGCTTTTGAGAAAAGAGCACTCTTCTGCTCTACTGTTTTTCCTATGGGGTCCGAACAGTGAGCTTGCTCAGAACAAAAGAACTGTGCTTCCTACACACACGGGCCATATCTCGTTCAACTCTGCTTAGGAAACTGACAAGAACGGTAGCTCCTCTTCAGTCCAATACACTGTACTAGCTGGGAACAGATGCGAGTCCTATTTGTACTGTGTATAGAAATAGGAGCGCAATAGTGACTCTTCTTATCAGAAAACACCTCTTCCTCGTAGGAACAAAAACTGCATGGGATTCAACTCCATTTCTGACTGGGGAACAAACACTAGCTCGCCTTACAAGAAACACACTCTGCTTTTGAGAAAAGAGCACTCTTCTACTCTTCTGTGTTTCCAATGTGGTCCGAACAGTGAGCTTGCTCAGAACAAAAGAACTGTGCTTCCTACACACAGGGGCCATATCTAGTTCAACTCTGCTTAGGAAACTGACAAGAACAGTAGCTCCACTTTAGTCCAATACACTGTACTTGCTGGGAACAGACGTCAGTGCTCTTTGCCCTGTGTATGACAATGGGAGCGCAATAGTGACTCTTCTTACCAGAAAACAACTCTTGTTCGTAGGAATAGAAACTGCATGGGATTCAACTCCATTTTTGACTGGAAAACAAACACTATCTCGCGTTACAAGAAACACACTCTCCTTTTGAGAAAAGAGCACTCTTCTCCTCTAATGTGTTTCCTATGGGGTCCGAATAGTGAGCTTGCTCAGAACAAAAGAATTGTGCAACCTACACACATGGGTCATATCTAGTTCATCTCTGCTTAGGAAACTGACAAGAACAGTAGCTCCGCTTCATTCCAATACACTGTACTTCCTGGAAACAGACGCGAGTGCTATTTGCACTGTGTATGGAAATGGAAGCGCAATAGTGACTTTCCTTACCAGAAAACACCTCTTGCTCGTAGGAACAGAAACTGCATGGGATTCAAATCCATTTCTGACTGGGAAACAAACACTAGCTCGCCTTACAAGAAACACACTCTGCTTTTGAGAAAAGAGCACTCTTCTACTCTACTGTGTTTCCTATGGGGTCCGAACAGTGAGCTTGCTCAGAACAAAAGCAATGTGCTTCCTACACACTTGGGCCATATCTAGTTCAACTCTGCTTAGGAAACTGACAAGAACAGTAGCTACGCTTCAGTCCAATACACTGTACTTGCTGGGAACAGATGCGAGTGCTATTTGCACTGTGTGTGGCAATGGGAGCGCAATAGTGACTTTTTAGCAGAAAACAAATCTTGCTCATAGGACCAGAAACTGCATCGATTCAACTCCATTTCTGACTGGGAAACAAGCACTAGCTTGCCTTATAAGAAACACACTCTGCTTTTGAGAAAAGAGCACTCTTCTACTCTAATGTCTTTTCTATGGGGTCCGAACAGTGAGCTTGCTCAGAACAAAAGTACTGTGCTTCCTACACATAGGGGCCATATCTAGTACAACTCTGCTTAGGAAACTGACAAGAACAGTGTCTCCACTTCAGTCCAATACACTGTACTTGCTGGGAACAGACGCCAGTGCTATTTGCCCTGTGTATGACAATGGGAGCGCAATAGTGACTCTTCTTACCAGAAAACAACTCTTGCTCGTAGGACCAGAAACTGCATGGGATTCAACTCCATTTCTGACTGGAAAACAAACACTAGCTCGCCTTACAAGAAAGACTCTCTGATTTTGAGAAAAGAGCACTCTTCTACTCTAGTGTGTTTCCTATGGGGTCCGAATAGTGAGCTTGCTCAGAACAAAAGAACTGGGCTTCCTACACACATGGGCCATATCTAGTTCAACTCTGCTAAGGAAACTGACAAGAACAGTAGCTCCGCTTCAGTCCAATACACTGTACTTGCTGGGAACAGATGCGAGTGCTATTTACACTGTGTATGGCAATGGGAGCGCAACAGTGACTTTATTACCAGAAAAAAACTCTTGCTCGTAGGAACAAAAACTGCATGTGATTCAACTCCATTTAGGACTGGGAAACAAAGGCTAGCTCGCCTTACAAGAAACACACTCTGCTTTTGAGAAAAGAGCAGTCTTCTACTCTACTGTTTCCTATGGGGTCCGAACATTGAGCTTGCTCAGAACAAAAGAACTGTGCTTCCTACACACACGGGCCTTATCTAGTTCAACTCTGCTTAGGAAACTGACAAGAACGGTAGCTCCTCTTCAGTCCAATACACTGTACTACCGAGAACAGACGCAAGTGCTATTTGCAATGTGTATAGGAATAGGAGCACAATAGTGACTCTTCTTATCAGAAAACAACTCTTACTAATAGGACAAGAAACTGCATGGGATTCAACTCCATTTCTGACTGGGAAACAAACGCTAACTCGCCTTTCAAGAAACACACTCTGCTTTTGAGAAAAGAGCACTCTTCTACTCTAGTGTGTTTCCTATTGGGCCAGAACAGTGAATTTGCTCAGAACAAAAGAACTGTGCTTCCTACACACAGGGGCCATATCTAGTTCAACTCTGCTTAGGAAACTGACAAGAACAGTAGCTCCGCTTCAGTCCAATACACTGTACTTGCTGGGAACAGACGCAAGTGCTATTTGCACTGAGTATGGAAATGGGAGCACAATAGTGACTTTCCTTACCAGAAAACAACTCTTGCTCGAGGGCCAAAAACTGCATGTGATTCAACTCCGTTTAGGACTGGGAAACAAATGCTAGCTCGCCTTACAAGAAACACTCTGCTTTTGAGAAAAGAGCACTCTTCTACTCGACTGTGTATCCTATGGGGTCCGAACAGTGAGCTTGCTCAGAACAAAAGAACTGGGCTTCCTACAAATACTGCCATATCTAGTTCAATTCTGCTTAGGAAACTGAAAAAAACAGTAGCTCCTGTTCAGTGCAATACACTGTACATGCTGGGAACAGACGCCAGTGCTATTTGCATTGAGTATGGAAATGGGAGCACAATAGTGACTTTCCTTACCAGAAAACAACTCTTGCTCGTAGTACAAGAAACTGCATGTGATTCAACTCCGTTTAGGACTGGTAAACAAATGCTAGCTCGCCTAACAAGAAACAAACTCTGCTTTTGAGAAAAGAGCACTCTTCTACTCTACTGTGTTTCCTATGGGGCCAGAACAGTGAGTTTGCTCAGAACAAAAGAACTGGGCTTCCTACACACACGGGCCATATCTAGTTCAATTCTGCTTAGGAAACTGACAAGAACAGTAGCTCCTCTTCAGTCCAATACACTGTACTTGCTGGGAACAGACGCGAGTGCTATTTGCACTGTGTATGGCAAAAGGAGCGCAATAGTGACTTTCCTTACCAGAAACCAACTCTTGCTCGTAGGACCAAAAACTGCATGTGATTCAACTCCATTTAGGACTGGGAAACAAACGATAGCTCGCCTTACAAGAAAGACACTCTGATTTTGAGAAAAGATCACTCTTCTACTCTACTGTGTTTCCTATGGGGTCCAAACAGTGAGCTTGCTCAGAACAACAGAACTGTGCTTCCTACACACACGGGCCATATCTAGTTCAACTCTGCTTAGGAAACTGACAAGAACAGTAGCTCCGCTTCAGTCCAATACACTGTACTTGCTGGGAACAGACGCGAGTGCTCTTTGCACTGTGTATGGCAATGGGAGTGCAATAGTGACTTTTCTTACCAGAAAACAACTCTTGCTCATAGGACCAAAAAGTGCATGGGATTCAACTCCATTTAGGACTGGGAAACAAACGCTAGCTCGCCTTACAAGAAACACACTCTGCTTTTCAGAAAAGAACACTCTTCAACTCTACTGTGTTTCCTATAGGGCCAGAACAGTGAGTTTTTCAGAACAAAAGAACTGTGCTTCCTACAAATAAGGCCATATCTAGTTCAATTCTGCTTAGGAAACTGACAAGAACAGTAGATCCTCTTCAGTCCAATACACTGTACATGCTGGGAACAGACGCCAGTTCTATTTGTCCTGTGTATGCAAATGGGAGTGCAATAGTGACTCTTCTTACCAGAAAACAACTCTTGCTCGTAGGACCAAAAACTGCATGGGATTCAACTCCATTTAGATGTGGGAAACAAACGCTAGCTCGCCTTACAAGAAACACACTCTGCTTTTGAGAAAAGAGCACTCTTCTACTCTACTGTGTTTCCTATAGGGCCAAAACAGTGAGCTTGCTCAGAACAAAAGAACTGTGCTTCATACAAATACGGCCATATCTAGTTCAATTCTGCTTAGGAAACTGACAAGAACAGTAGCTCCTCTTCAGTCCAATACACTGTACATGCTGGGAACAGACGCCAGTGCTCTTTGCCCTGTGTATGACAATGGGAGCGCAATAGTGACTCTTCTTACCAGAAAAGAACTCTTGCTCGTAGGACAATAAACTGCATGTGTTTCAACTCCATTTAGGACTGGGAAACAAACGCTAGCTCACCTTACAAGAAACACACTCTGCTTTTGAGAAAAGAGCACTCTTCTACTCGACTGTGTTTCCTATGGGGTCCGAACAGTGAGCTTGCTCAGAACAAAAGAACTGTGCTTCCTCCACACACGGACCATATCTAGTTCAACTCTGCTTAGGAAACTGACAAGAACAGTAGCTCCTCTTCAGTCCAATACACTGTACTTACTGGGAACAGACGCGAGTGCTATTTGCACTGTGTATGGAAATGGAAACGCAATAGTGACTTTCCTTACCAGAAACAACTCTTGCTCCTAGGACCAAAAACTGCATGTGATTCAACTCCATTTAGGACTGGGAAACAAACGCTAGCTCGCCTTACAAGAAACACACTCTGCTTTTGAGAAAAGAGCACTCTTCTACTCTACTGTGTTTCCTATGGGGTCCGAACAGTGAGCTTGCTCAGAACAAAAGAACTGTGCTTCCTACACACAGGGGCCATATCTAGTTCAACTCTGCTTAGAAAACTGACAAGAACAGTAGCTCAGCTTCAGTCCAATACACTGTACTTGCTGGGAACAGATGCGAGTGCTATTTGCACTGTGTATGGAAATGGGAGCGCAATAGTGACTTTCCTTACCAGAAAACAACTCTTGCTCATAGGACCAAAAACAGGATGTGAATCAACTCCATTTAGTACTGGGAAACAAACGCTAGCTTGCCTTACAAGAAACACACTCTGCTTTTGAGAAAAGAGCACTCTTCTGCTCTACTGTTTTTCCTATGGGGTCCGAACAGTGAGCTTGCTCAGAACAAAAGAACTGTGCTTCCTACACACACGGGCCATATCTCGTTCAACTCTGCTTAGGAAACTGACAAGAACGGTAGCTCCTCTTCAGTCCAATACACTGTACTAGCTGGGAACAGATGCGAGTCCTATTTGTACTGTGTATAGAAATAGGAGCGCAATAGTGACTCTTCTTATCAGAAAACACCTCTTCCTCGTAGGAACAAAAACTGCATGGGATTCAACTCCATTTCTGACTGGGGAACAAACACTAGCTCGCCTTACAAGAAACACACTCTGCTTTTGAGAAAAGAGCACTCTTCTACTCTTCTGTGTTTCCAATGTGGTCCGAACAGTGAGCTTGCTCAGAACAAAAGAACTGTGCTTCCTACACACAGGGGCCATATCTAGTTCAACTCTGCTTAGGAAACTGACAAGAACAGTAGCTCCACTTTAGTCCAATACACTGTACTTGCTGGGAACAGACGTCAGTGCTCTTTGCCCTGTGTATGACAATGGGAGCGCAATAGTGACTCTTCTTACCAGAAAACAACTCTTGTTCGTAGGAACAGAAACTGCATGGGATTCAACTCCATTTTTGACTGGAAAACAAACACTATCTCGCGTTACAAGAAACACACTCTCCTTTTGAGAAAAGAGCACTCTACTCCTCTAATGTGTTTCCTATGGGGTCCGAATAGTGAGCTTGCTCAGAACAAAAGAATTGTGCAACCTACACACATGGGCCATATCTAGTTCAACTCTGCTTAGGAAACTGACAAGAACAGTAGCTCCGCTTCAGTCCAATACACTGTACTTGCTGGGAACAGATGCGAGTGCTATTTACACTGTGTATGGCAATGGGAGTGCAACAGTGACTTTATTACCAGAAAACAACTCTTGCTCGTGGGACCAAAAACTGCATGTGATTCAACTTCATTTAGGACTGGGAAACAAACGCTAGCTCGCCTTACAAGAAACACACTCTGCTTTTGAGAAAAGAGCACTCTTCTACTCTACGGTGTTTCCTATAGGGCCAGAACAGTGAGCTTGCTCAGAACAAAAGAACTGTGCTTCATACAAATACTGCCATATCTAGTTCAATTCGGCTTAGGAAACTGACAAGAACAGTAGCTCCTGTTCAGTCCAATACACTGTACATGCTGGGAACAGATGCCAGAGCTATTTGCCCTGTGTATGACAATGGGAGCGCAATAGTGACTCTTCTTACCAGAAAACAACTCTTGCTCGTAGGACAAGAATCTGCATGTGATTCAACTCCATTTAGGACTGGGAAACAAACGCTAGCTCGCGTAACAAGAAACACACTCTGCTTTTGAGAAAAGAGCACTCTTCTACTCTACTGTGTTTCCTATGGGGTCCGAACAGTGAGCTTGCTCAGAACAAAAGAACTGTGCTTCCTACACACACGGGCCATATCTAGTTCAACTCTGCTTAGGAAACTGACAAGAACGGTAGCTCCTCTTCAGTCCAATACACTGTACTAGCTGGGAACAGACGCGAGTGCTATTTGCCCTGTGTATGGCAATAGGAGCACAATAGTGAATCTTCTTATCAGAAAACAACTCTTGTTCGTAGGACCAAAAACTGCATGGGATTCAACTCCATTTTTGACTGGGAAACAAACACTAGCTCGCCTTACAAGAAACACACTCTGCTTTTGAGAAAAGAGCACTCTTCTACTCTACTGTGTTTCCTATGGGGTCCGAATAGTGAGCTTGCTCAGAACAAAAGAACTGTGCTTCCTACACACAGGGGCCATATCTAGTTCAACTCTGCTTAGCAAACTGACAAGAACAGTAGCTCCGCTTCAGTCCAATACACTGTACTTGCTTGGAACAGATGCGAGTGCCATTTACACTGTATATGGCAATGGGAGCGCAACAGTGACTTTATTACCAGAAAACAACTCTTGATCGTAGGACCAAAAACTGCATGTGATTCAACTCCATTTAGGACTGGGAAACAAACGCTAGCTCGCCTTACAAGAAACACACTCTGCTTTTGAGAAAAGAGCCGTCTTCTACTCTACTGTGTTTCCTATGGGGTCCGAACATTTAGCTTGCTCAGAACAAAAGAACTGTGCTTCCTACACACACGGGCCATATCTAGTTCATCTCTGCTTAGGAAACTGACAAGAACAGTAGCTCCGCTTCATTCCAATACACTGTACTTCCTGGAAACAGACGCGAGTGCTATTTGCACTGTGTATGGAAATGGAAGCGCAATAGTGACTTTCCTTACCAGAAAACACCTCTTGCTCGTAGGAACAGAAACTGCATGGGATTCAAATCCATTTCTGACTGGGAAACAAACACTAGCTCGCCTTACAAGAAACACACTCTGCTTTTGAGAAAAGAGCACTCTTCTACTCTACTGTGTTTCCTATGGGGTCCGAACAGTGAGCTTGCTCAGAACAAAAGCAATGTGCTTCCTACACACTTGGGCCATATCTAGTTCAACTCTGCTTAGGAAACTGACAAGAACAGTAGCTACGCTTCAGTCCAATACACTGTACTTGCTGGGAACAGATGCGAGTGCTATTTGCACTGTGTGTGGCAATGGGAGCGCAATAGTGACTTTTTAGCAGAAAACAAATCTTGCTCATAGGACCAGAAACTGCATCGATTCAACTCCATTTCTGACTGGGAAACAAACACTAGCTTGCCTTATAAGAAACACACTCTGCTTTTGAGAAAAGAGCACTCTTCTACTCTAATGTCTTTTCTATGGGGTCCGAACAGTGAGCTTGCTCAGAACAAAAGTACTGTGCTTCCTACACATAGGGGCCATATCTAGTTCAACTCTGCTTAGGAAACTGACAAGAACAGTGTCTCCACTTCAGTCCAATACACTGTACTTGCTGGGAACAGACGCCAGTGCTATTTGCCCTGTGTATGACAATGGGAGCGCAATAGTGACTCTTCTTACCAGAAAACAACTCTTGCTCGTAGGACCAGAAACTGCATGGGATTCAACTCCATTTCTGACTGGAAAACAAACACTAGCTCGCCTTACAAGAAAGACTCTCTGATTTTGAGAAAAGAGCACTCTTCTACTCTACTGTGTTTCCTATGGGGTCCGAATAGTGAGCTTGCTCAGAACAAAAGAACTGGGCTTCCTACACACATGGGCCATATCTAGTTCAACTCTGCTAAGGAAACTGACAAGAACAGTAGCTCCGCTTCAGTCCAATACACTGTACTTGCTGGGAACAGATGCGAGTGCTATTTACACTGTGTATGGCAATGGGAGCGCAACAGTGACTTTATTACCAGAAAAAAACTCTTGCTCGTAGGAACAAAAACTGCATGTGATTCAACTCCATTTAGGACTGGGAAACAAAGGCTAGCTCGCCTTACAAGAAACACACTCTGCTTTTGAGAAAAGAGCAGTCTTCTACTCTACTGTTTCCTATGGGGTCCGAACATTGAGCTTGCTCAGAACAAAAGAACTGTGCTTCCTACACACACGGGCCTTATCTAGTTCAACTCTGCTTAGGAAACTGACAAGAACGGTAGCTCCTCTTCAGTCCAATACACTGTACTACCGAGAACAGACGCAAGTGCTATTTGCAATGTGTATAGGAATAGGAGCACAATAGTGACTCTTCTTATCAGAAAACAACTCTTACTCATAGGACAAGAAACTGCATGGGATTCAACTCCATTTCTGACTGGGAAACAAACGCTAACTCGCCTTTCAAGAAACACACTCTGCTTTTGAGAAAAGAGCACTCTTCTACTCTAGTGTGTTTCCTATTGGGCCAGAACAGTGAATTTGCTCAGAACAAAAGAACTGTGCTTCCTACACACAGGGGCCATATCTAGTTCAACTCTGCTTAGGAAACTGACAAGAACAGTAGCTCCGCTTCAGTCCAATACACTGTACTTGCTGGGAACAGACGCAAGTGCTATTTGCACTGAGTATGGAAATGGGAGCACAATAGTGACTTTCCTTACCAGAAAACAACTCTTGCTCGTAGGCCCAAAAACTGCATGTGATTCAACTCCGTTTAGGACTGGGAAACAAATGCTAGCTCGCCTTACAAGAAACACTCTGCTTTTGAGAAAAGAGCACTCTTCTACTCGACTGTGTATCCTATGGGGTCCGAACAGTGAGCTTGCTCAGAACAAAAGAACTGGGCTTCTAACAATTACTGCCATATCTAGTTCAATTCTGCTTAGGAAACTGAAAAAAACAGTAGCTCCTGTTCAGTGCAATACACTGTACATGCTGGGAACAGACGCGAGTGCTATTTGCATTGAGTATGGAAATGGGAGCACAATAGTGACTTTCCTTACCAGAAAACAACTCTTGCTCGTAGTACAAGAAACTGCATGTGATTCAACTCCGTTTAGGACTGGTAAACAAATGCTAGCTCGCCTAACAAGAAACACACTCTGCTTTTGAGAAAAGAGCACTCTTCTACTCTACTGTGTTTCCTATGGGGCCAGAACAGTGAGTTTGCTCAGAACAAAAGAACTGGGCTTCCTACACACACGGGCCATATCTAGTTCAATTCTGCTTAGGAAACTGACAAGAACAGTAGCTCCTCTTCAGTCCAATACACTGTACTTGCTGGGAACAGACGCGAGTGCTATTTGCACTGTGTATGGCAAAAGGAGCGCAATAGTGACTTTCCTTACCAGAAAACAACTCTTGCTCGTAGGACCAAAAACTGCATGTGATTCAACTCCATTTAGGACTGGGAAACAAACGATAGCTCGCCTTACAAGAAAGACACTCTGATTTTGAGAAAAGATCACTCTTCTACTCTACTGTGTTTCCTATGGGGTCCAAACAGTGAGCTTGCTCAGAACAACAGAACTGTGCTTCCTACACACACGGGCCATATCTAGTTCAACTCTGCTTAGGAAACTGACAAGAACAGTAGCTCCGCTTCAGTCCAATACACTGTACTTGCTGGGAACAGACGCGAGTGCTCTTTGCACTGTGTATGGCAATGGGAGTGCAATAGTGACTTTTCTTACCAGAAAACAACTCTTGCTCATAGGACCAAAAAGTGCATGGGATTCAACTCCATTTAGGACTGGGAAACAAACGCTAGCTCGCGTAACAAGAAACACACTCTGCTTTTCAGAAAAGAACACTCTTCAACTCTACTGTGTTTCCTATAGGGCCAGAACAGTGAGTTTGCTCAGAACAAAAGAACTGTGCTTCCTACAAATAAGGCCATATCTAGTTCAATTCTGCTTAGGAAACTGACAAGAACAGTAGATCCTCTTCAGTCCAATACACTGTACATGCTGGGAACAGACGCCAGTGCTATTTGTCCTGTGTATGCAAATGGGAGTGCAATAGTGACTCTTCTTACCAGAAAACAACTCTTGCTCGTAGGACCAAAAACTGCATGGGATTCAACTCCATTTAGATGTGGGAAACAAACGCTAGCTCGCCTTACAAGAAACACACTCTGCTTTTGAGAAAAGAGCACTCTTCTACTCTACTGTGTTTCCTATAGGGCCAAAACAGTGAGCTTGCTCAGAACAAAAGAACTGTGCTTCATACAAATACGGCCATATCTAGTTCAATTCTGCTTAGGAAACTGACAAGAACAGTAGCTCCTCTTCAGTCCAATACACTGTACATGCTGGGAACAGACGCCAGTGCTCTTTGCCCTGTGTATGACAATGGGAGCGCAATAGTGACTCTTCTTACCAGAAAAGAACTCTTGCTCGTAGGACAATAAACTGCATGTGTTTCAACTCCATTTAGGACTGGGAAACAAACGCTAGCTCACCTTACAAGAAACACACTCTGCTTTTGAGAAAAGAGCACTCTTCTACTCGACTGTTTTTCCTATGGTGTCCGAACAGTGAGCTTGCTCAGAAAAAAAGAACTGTGCTTTCTACACACAGGGGCCATATCTAGTTCAACTCTGCTTAGAAAACTGACAAGAACAGTAGCTCAGCTTCAGTCCAATACACTGTACTTGCTGGGAACAGATGCGAGTGCTATTTGCACTGTGTATGGAAATGGGAGCGCAATAGTGACTTTCCTTACCAGAAAACAACTCTTGCTCATAGGACCAAAAACAGGATGTGATTCAACTCCATTTAGTACTGGGAAACAAACGCTAGCTTGCCTTACAAGAAACACACTCTGCTTTTGAGAAAAGAGCACTCTTCTGCTCTACTGTTTTTCCTATGGGGTCCGAACAGTGAGCTTGCTCAGAACAAAAGAACTGTGCTTCCTACACACACGGGCCATATCTCGTTCAACTCTGCTTAGGAAACTGACAAGAACGGTAGCTCCTCTTCAGTCCAATACACTGTACTAGCTGGGAACAGATGCGAGTCCTATTTGTACTGTGTATAGAAATAGGAGCGCAATAGTGACTCTTCTTATCAGAAAACACCTCTTCCTCGTAGGAACAAAAACTGCATGGGATTCAACTCCATTTCTGACTGGGAAACAAACACTAGCTCGCCTTACAAGAAACACACTCTGCTTTTGAGAAAAGAGCACTCTTCTACTCTTCTGTGTTTCCAATGTGGTCCGAACAGTGAGCTTGCTCAGAACAAAAGAACTGTGCTTCCTACACACAGGGGCCATATCTAGTTCAACTCTGCTTAGGAAACTGACAAGAACAGTAGCTCCACTTTAGTCCAATACACTGTACTTGCTGGGAACAGACGTCAGTGCTCTTTGCCCTGTGTATGACAATGGGAGCGCAATAGTGACTCTTCTTACCAGAAAACAACTCTTGTTCGTAGGAACAGAAACTGCATGGGATTCAACTCCATTTTTGACTGGAAAACAAACACTATCTCGCGTTACAAGAAACAAACTCTCCTTTTGAGAAAAGAGCACTCTTCTCCTCTAATGTGTTTCCTATGGGGTCCGAATAGTGAGCTTGCTCAGAACAAAAGAATTGTGCTACCTACACACATGGGCCATATCTAGTTCAACTCTGCTTAGGAAACTGACAAGAACAGTAGCTCCGCTTCAGTCCAATACACTGTACTTGCTGGGAACAGATGCGAGTGCTATTTACACTGTGTATGGCAATGGGAGTGCAACAGTGACTTTATTACCAGAAAACAACTCTTGCTCGTAGGACCAAAAACTGCATGTGATTCAACTCCATTTAGGACTGGGAAACAAACGCTAGCTCGCCTTATAAGAAACACACTCTGCTTTTGAGAAAAGAGCACTCTTCTACTCTACGGTGTTTCCTATAGGGCCAGAACAGTGAGCTTGCTCAGAACAAAAGAACTGTGCTTCATACAAATACTGCCATATCTAGTTCAATTCGGCTTAGGAAACTGACAAGAACAGTAGCTCCTGTACAGTCCAATACACTGTACATGCTGGGAACAGATGCCAGAGCTATTTGCCCTGTGTATGACAATGGGAGCGCAATAGTGACTCTTCTTACCAGAAAACAACTCTTGCTCGTAGGACAAGAATCTGCATGTGATTCAACTCCATTTAGGACTGGGAAACAAACGCTAGCTCGCGTAACAAGAAACACACTCTGCTTTTGAGAAAAGAGCACTCTTCTACTCTACTGTGTTTCCTATGGGGTCCGAACAGTGAGCTTGCTCAGAACAAAAGAACTGTGCTTCCTAAACACACGGGCCATATCTAGTTCAACTCTGCTTAGGAAACTGACAAGAACGGTAGCTCCTCTTCAGTCCAATACACTGTACTAGCTGGGAACAGACGCGAGTGCTATTTGCCCTGTGTATGGCAATAGGAGCACAATAGTGAATCTTCTTATCAGAAAACAACTTTTGTTCGTAGGACCAAAAACTGCATGGGATTCAACTCCATTTTTGACTGGGAAACAAACACTAGCTCGCCTTACAAGAAACACACTCTGCTTTTGAGAAAAGAGCACTCTTCTACTCTACTGTGTTTCCTATGGGGTCCGAATAGTGAGCTTGCTCAGAACAAAAGAACTGTGCTTCCTACACACAGGGGCCATATCTAGTTCAACTCTGCTTAGCAAACTGACAAGAACAGTAGCTCCGCTTCAGTCCAATACACTGTACTTGCTTGGAACAGATGCGAGTGCCATTTACACTGTATATGGCAATGGGAGCGCAACAGTGACTTTATTACCAGAAAACAACTCTTGATCGTAGGACCAAAAACTGCATGTGATTCAACTCCATTTAGGACTGGGAAACAAACGCTAGCTCGCCTTACAAGAAACACACTCTGCTTTTGAGAAAAGAGCCGTCTTCTACTCTACTGTGTTTCCTATGGGGTCCGAACATTTAGCTTGCTCAGAACAAAAGAACTGTGCTTCCTACACACACGGGCCATATCTAGTTCATCTCTGCTTAGGAAACTGACAAGAACAGTAGCTCCGCTTCATTCCAATACACTGTACTTCCTGGGAACAGACGCGAGTGCTATTTGCACTGTGTATGGAAATGGAAGCGCAATAGTGACTTTCCTTACCAGAAAACACCTCTTGCTCGTAGGAACAGAAACTGCATGGGATTCAAATCCATTTCTGACTGGGAAACAAACACTAGCTCGCCTTACAAGAAACACACTCTGCTTTTGAGAAAAGAGCACTCTTCTACTCTACTGTGTTTCCTATGGGGTCCGAACAGTGAGCTTGCTCAGAACAAAAGCAATGTGCTTCCTACACACTTGGGCCATATCTAGTTCAACTCTGCTTAGGAAACTGACAAGAACAGTAGCTACGCTTCAGTCCAATACACTGTACTTGCTGGGAACAGATGCGAGTGCTATTTGCACTGTGTGTGGCAATGGGAGCGCAATAGTGACTTTTTAGCAGAAAACAAATCTTGCTCATAGGACCAGAAACTGCATGGGATTCAACTCCATTTCTGACTGGGAAACAAACACTAGCTTGCCTTATAAGAAACACACTCTGCTTTTGAGAAAAGAGCACTCTTCTACTCTAATGTCTTTTCTATGGGGTCCGAACAGTGAGCTTGCTCAGAACAAAAGTACTGTGCTTCCTACACATAGGGGCCATATCTAGTTCAACTCTGCTTAGGAAACTGACAAGAACAGTATCTCCACTTCAGTCCAATACACTGTACTTGCTGGGAACAGACGCCAGTGCTATTTGCCCTGTGTATGACAATGGGAGTGCAATAGTGACTCTTCTTACCAGAAAACAACTCTTGCTCGTAGGACCAGAAACTGCATGGGATTCAACTCCATTTCTGACTGGAAAACAAACACTAGCTCGCCTTACAAGAAAGACTCTCTGATTTTGAGAAAAGAGCACTCTTCTACTCTACTGTGTTTCCTATGGGGTCCGAATAGTGAGCTTGCTCAGAACAAAAGAACTGGGCTTCCTACACACATGGGCCATATCTAGTTCAACTCTGCTAAGGAAACTGACAAGAACAGTAGCTCCGCTTCAGTCCAATAAACTGTACTTGCTGGGAACAGATGCGAGTGCTATTTACACTGTGTATGGCAATGGGAGTGCAACAGTGACTTTATTACCAGAAAACAACTCTTGCTCGTAGGACCAAAAACTGCATGTGATTCAACTCCATTTAGGACTGGGAAACAAACGCTAGCTCGCCTTACAAGAAACACACTCTGCTTTTGAGAAAAGAGCACTCTTCTACTCTACGGTGTTTCCTATAGGGCCAGAACAGTGAGCTTGCTCAGAACAAAAGAACTGTGCTTCATACAAATACTGCCATATCTAGTTCAATTCTGCTTAGGAAACTGACAAGAACAGTAGCTCCTGTTCAGTCCAATACACTGTACATGCTGGGAACAGATGCCAGAGCTATTTGCCCTGTGTATGACAATGGGAGCGCAATAGTGACTCTTCTTACCAGAAAACAACTCTTGCTCGTAGGACAAGAATCTGCATGTGATTACACTCCATTTAGGACTGGGAAACAAACGCTAGCTCGCGTAACAAGAAACACACTCTGCTTTTGAGAAAAGAGCACTCTTCTACTCTACTGTGTTTCCTATGGGGTCCGAACAGTGAGCTTGCTCAGAACAAAAGAACTGTGCTTCCTACACACACGGGCCATATCTAGTTCAACTCTGCTTAGGAAACTGACAAGAACGGTAGCTCCTCTTCAGTCCAATACACTGTACTAGCTGAGAACAGACGCGAGTGCTATTTGCCCTGTGTATGGCAATAGGAGCACAATAGTGAATCTTCTTATCAGAAAACAACTCTTGTTCGTAGGACCAAAAACTGCATGGGATTCAACTCCATTTTTGACTGGGAAACAAACGCTAGCTCGCCTTACAAGAAACACACTCTGCTTTTGAGAAAAGAGCACTCTTCTACTCTACTGTGTTTCCTATGGGGTCCGAACAGTGAGCTTGCTCAGAACAAAAGAACTGTGCTTCCTACACACAGGGGCCATATCTAGTTCAACTCTGCTTAGAAAACTGACAAGAACAGTAGCTCAGCTTCAGTCCAATACACTGTACTTGCTTGGAACAGATGCGAGTGCCATTTACACTGTATATGGCAATGGGAGCACAACAGTGACTTTATTACCAGAAAACAACTCTTGATCGTAGGACCAAAAACTGCATGTGATTCAACTCCATTTAGGACTGGGAAACAAACGCTAGCTCGCCTTACAAGAAACACACTCTGCTTTTGAGAAAAGAGCAGTCTTCTACTCTACTGTGTTTCCTATGGGGTCCGAACATTTAGCTTGCTCAGAACAAAAGAACTGTGCTTCCTACACACACCGGCCATATCTAGTTCATCTCTGCTTAGGAAACTGACAAGAACAGTAGCTCCGCTTCATTCCAATACACTGTACTTCCTGGGAACAGACGCGAGTGCTATTTGCACTTTGTATGGAAATGGAAGCACAATAGTGACTTTCCTTACCAGAAAACACCTCTTGCTCGTAGGAACAGAAACTGCATGGGATTCAAATCCATTTCTGACTGGGAAACAAACACTAGCTCGCCTTACAAGAAACACACTCTGCTTTTGAGAAAAGAGCACTCTTCTACTCTACTGTGTTTCCTATGGGGTCCGAACAGTGAGCTTGCTCAGAACAAAAGAACTGTGCTTCCTACACACACGGGCCATATCTAGTTCAACTCTGCTTAGGAAACTGACAAGAACAGTAGCTCCTCTTCAGTCCAATACACTGTACTTACTGGGAACAGACGCGAGTGCTATTTGCACTGTGTATGGAAATGGAAACGCAATAGTGACTTTCCTTACCAGAAACAACTCTTGCTCGTAGGACCAAAAACTGCATGTGATTCAACTCCATTTAGGACTGGGAAACAAACGCTAGCTTGCCTTACAAGAAACACACTCTGCTTTTGAGAAAAGAGCACTCTTCTGCTCTACTGTTTTTCCTATGGGGTCCGAACAGTGAGCTTGCTCAGAACAAAAGAACTGTGCTTCCTACACACACGGGCCATATCTCGTTCAACTCTGCTTAGGAAACTGACAAGAACGGTAGCTCCTCTTCAGTCCAATACACTGTACTAGCTGGGAACAGATGCGAGTCCTATTTGTACTGTGTATAGAAATAGGAGCGCAATAGTGACTCTTCTTATCAGAAAACACCTCTTCCTCGTAGGAACAAAAACTGCATGGGATTCAACTCCATTTCTGACTGGGGAACAAACACTAGCTCGCCTTACAAGAAACACACTCTGCTTTTGAGAAAAGAGCACTCTTCTACTCTTCTGTGTTTCCAATGTGGTCCGAACAGTGAGCTTGCTCAGAACAAAAGAACTGTGCTTCCTACACACAGGGGCCATATCTAGTTCAACTCTGCTTAGGAAACTGACAAGAACAGTAGCTCCACTTTAGTCCAATACACTGTACTTGCTGGGAACAGACGTCAGTGCTCTTTGCCCTGTGTATGACAATGGGAGCGCAATAGTGACTCTTCTTACCAGAAAACAACTCTTGTTCGTAGGAACAGAAACTGCATGGGATTCAACTCCATTTTTGACTGGAAAACAAACACTATCTCGCGTTACAAGAAACACACTCTCCTTTTGAGAAAAGAGCACTCTTCTCCTCTAATGTGTTTCCTATGGGGTCCGAATAGTGAGCTTGCTCAGAACAAAAGAATTGTGCAACCTACACACATGGGCCATATCTAGTTCAACTCTGCTTAGGAAACTGACAAGAACAGTAGCTCCGCTTCAGTCCAATACACTGTACTTGCTGGGAACAGATGCGAGTGCTATTTACACTGTGTATGGCAATGGGAGTGCAACAGTGACTTTATTACCAGAAAACAACTCTTGCTCGTAGGACCAAAAACTGCATGTGATTCAACTTCATTTAGGACTGGGAAACAAACGCTAGCTCGCCTTACAAGAAACACACTCTGCTTTTGAGAAAAGAGCACTCTTCTACTCTACGGTGTTTCCTATAGGGCTAGAACAGTGAGCTTGCTCAGAACAAAAGAACTGTGCTTCATACAAATACTGCCATATCTAGTTCAATTCGGCTTAGGAAACTGACAAGAACAGTAGCTCCTGTTCAGTCCAATACACTGTACATGCTGGGAACAGATGCCAGAGCTATTTGCCCTGTGTATGACAATGGGAGCGCAATAGTGACTCTTCTTACCAGAAAACAACTCTTGCTCGTAGGACAAGAATCTGCATGTGATTCAACTCCATTTAGGACTGGGAAACAAATGCTAGCTCGAGTAACAAGAAACACACTCTGCTTTTGAGAAAAGAGCACTCTTCTACTCTACTGTGTTTCCTATGGGGTCCGAACAGTGAGCTTGCTCAGAACAAAAGAACTGTGCTTCCTACACACACGGGCCATATCTAGTTCAACTCTGCTTAGGAAACTGACAAGAACGGTAGCTCCTCTTCAGTCCAATACACTGTACTAGCTGGGAACAGACGCGAGTGCTATTTGCCCTGTGTATGGCAATAGGAGCACAATAGTGAATCTTCTTATCAGAAAACAACTCTTGTTCGTAGGACCAAAAACTGCATGGGATTCAACTCCGTTTTTGACTGGGAAACAAACACTAGCTCGCCTTACAAGAAACACACTCTGCTTTTGAGAAAAGAGCACTCTTCTACTCTACTGTGTTTCCTATGGGGTCCGAATAGTGAGCTTGCTCAGAACAAAAGAACTGTGCTTCCTACACACACGGGCCATATCTAGTTCAACTCTGCTTAGGAAACTGACAAGAACAGTAGCTCCGCTTCAGTCCAATACACTGTACTTGCTTGGAACAGATGCGAGTGCCATTTACACTGTATATGGCAATGGGAGCGCAACAGTGACTTTATTACCAGAAAACAACTCTTGATCGTAAGACCAAAAACTGCATGTGATTCAACTCCATTTAGGACTGGGAAACAAACGCTAGCTCGCCTTACAAGAAACACACTCTGCTTTTGAGAAAAGAGCCGTCTTCTACTCTACTGTGTTTCCTATGGGGTCCGAACATTTAGCTTGCTCAGAACAAAAGAACTGTGCTTCCTACACACACGGGCCATATCTAGTTCATCTCTGCTTAGGAAACTGACAAGAACAGTAGCTCCGCTTCATTCCAATACACTGTACTTCCTGGAAACAGACGCGAGTGCTATTTGCACTGTGTATGGAAATGGAAGCGCAATAGTGACTTTCCTTACCAGAAAACACCTCTTGCTCGTAGGAACAGAAACTGCATGGGATTCAAATCCATTTCTGACTGGGAAACAAACACTAGCTCGCCTTACAAGAAACACACTCTGCTTTTGAGAAAAGAGCACTCTTCTACTCTACTGTGTTTCCTATGGGGTCCGAACAGTGAGCTTGCTCAGAACAAAAGCAATGTGCTTCCTACACACTTGGGCCATATCTAGTTCAACTCTGCTTAGGAAACTGACAAGAACAGTAGCTACGCTTCAGTCCAATACACTGTACTTGCTGGGAACAGATGCGAGTGCTATTTGCACTGTGTGTGGCAATGGGAGCGCAATAGTGACTTTTTAGCAGAAAACAAATCTTGCTCATAGGACCAGAAACTGCATCGATTCAACTCCATTTCTGACTGGGAAACAAACACTAGCTTGCCTTATAAGAAACACACTCTGCTTTTGAGAAAAGAGCACTCTTCTACTCTAATGTCTTTTCTATGGGGTCCGAACAGTGAGCTTGCTCAGAACAAAAGTACTGTGCTTCCTACACATAGGGGCCATATCTAGTTCAACTCTGCTTAGGAAACTGACAAGAACAGTGTCTCCACTTCAGTCCAATACACTGTACTTGCTGGGAACAGACGCCAGTGCTATTTGCCTGTGTATGACAATGGGAGCGCAATAGTGACTCTTCTTACCAGAAAACAACTCTTGCTCGTAGGACCAGAAACTGCATGGGATTCAACTCCATTTCTGACTGGAAAACAAACACTAGCTCGCCTTACAAGAAAGACTCTCTGATTTTGAGAAAAGAGCACTCTTCTACTCTACTGTGTTTCCTATGGGGTCCGAATAGTGAGCTTGCTCAGAACAAAAGAACTGGGCTTCCTACACACATGGGCCATATCTAGTTCAACTCTGCTAAGGAAACTGACAAGAACAGTAGCTCCGCTTCAGTCCAATAAACTGTACTTGCTGGGAACAGATGCGAGTGCTATTTACACTGTGTATGGCAATGGGAGTGCAACAGTGACTTTATTACCAGAAAACAACTCTTGCTCGTAGGACCAAAAACTGCATGTGATTCAACTCCATTTAGGACTGGGAAACAAACGCTAGCTCGCCTTACAAGAAACACACTCTGCTTTTGAGAAAAGAGCACTCTTCTACTCTACGGTGTTTCCTATAGGGCCAGAACAGTGAGCTTGCTCAGAACAAAAGAACTGTGCTTCATACAAATACTGCCATATCTAGTTCAATTCTGCTTAGGAAACTGACAAGAACAGTAGCTCCTGTTCAGTCCAATACACTGTACATGCTGGGAACAGAATGCCAGAGCTATTTGCCCTGTGTATGACAATGGGAGCGCAATAGTGACTCTTCTTACCAGAAAACAACTCTTGCTCGTAGGACAAGAATCTGCATGTGTTTCAACTCCATTTAGGACTGGGAAACAAACGCTAGCTCGCGTAACAAGAAACACACTCTGCTTTTGAGAAAAGAGCACTCTTCTACTCTACTGTGTTTCCTATGGGGTCCGAACCGTGAGCTTGCTCAGAACAAAAGAACTGTGCTTCCTACACACACGGGCCATATCTAGTTCAACTCTGCTTAGGAAACTGACAAGAACGGTAGCTCCTCTTCAGTCCAATACACTGTACTAGCTGGGAACAGACGCGAGTGCTATTTGCCCTGTGTATGGCAATAGGAGCACAATAGTGAATCTTCTTATCAGAAAACAACTCTTGTTCGTAGGACCAAAACTGCATGGGATTCAACTCCATTTTTGACTGGGAAACAAACACTAGCTCGCCTTACAAGAAACACACTCTGCTTTTGAGAAAAGAGCACTCTTCTACTCTACTGTGTTTCCTATGGGGTCCGAATAGTGAGCTTGCTCAGAACAAAAGAACTGTGCTTCCTACACACACGGGCCATATCTAGTTCAACTCTGCTTAGCAAACTGACAAGAACAGTAGCTCCGCTTCAGTCCAATACACTGTACTTGCTTGGAACAGATGCGAGTGCCATTTACACTGTATATGGCAATGGGAGCGCAACAGTGACTTTATTACCAGAAAACAACTCTTGATCGTAGGACCAAAAACTGCATGTGATTCAACTCCATTTAGGACTGGGAAACAAACGCTAGCTCGCCTTACAAGAAACACACTCTGCTTTTGAGAAAAGAGCAGTCTTGTACTCTACTGTGTTTCCTATGGGGTCCGAACATTTAGCTTGCTCAGAACAAAAGAACTGTGCTTCCTACACACACGGGCCATATCTAGTTCATCTCTGCTTAGGAAACTGACAAGAACAGTAGCTCCGCTTCATTCCAATACACTGTACTTCCTGGGAACAGACGCGAGTGCTATTTGCACTGTGTATGGAAATGGAAGCGCAATAGTGACTTTCCTTACCAGAAAACACCTCTTGCTCGTAGGAACAGAAACTGCATGGGATTCAAATCCATTTCTGACTGGGAAACAAACACTAGCTCGCCTTACAAGAAACACACTCTGCTTTTGAGAAAAGAGCACTCTTCTACTCTACTGTGTTTCCTATGGGGTCCGAACAGTGAGCTTGCTCAGAACAAAAGCAATGTGCTTCCTACACACTTGGGCCATATCTAGTTCAACTCTGCTTAGGAAACTGACAAGAACAGTAGCTACGCTTCAGTCCAATACACTGTACTTGCTGGGAACAGATGCGAGTGCTATTTGCACTGTGTGTGGCAATGGAGCGCAATAGTGACTTTTTAGCAGAAAACAAATCTTGCTCATAGGACCAGAAACTGCATGGGATTCAACTCCATTTCTGACTGGGAAACAAACACTAGCTTGCCTTATAAGAAACACACTCTGCTTTTGAGAAAAGAGCACTCTTCTACTCTAATGTCTTTTCTATGGGGTCCGAACAGTGAGCTTGCTCAGAACAAAAGTACTGTGCTTCCTACACATAGGGGCCATATCTAGTTCAACTCTGCTTAGGAAACTGACAAGAAACAGTGTCTCCACTTCAGTCCAATACACTGTACTTGCTGGGAACAGACGCCAGTGCTATTTGCCCTGTGTATGACAATGGGAGCGCAATAGTGACTCTTCTTACCAGAAACAACTCTTGCTCGTAGGACCAGAACTGCATCGGGATTCAACTCCATTTCTGACTGGAAAACAAACACTAGCTCGCCTTACAAGAAAGACTCTCTGATTTTGAGAAAAGAGCACTCTTCTACTCTACTGTGTTTCCTATGGGGTCCGAATAGTGAGCTTGCTCAGAACAAAAGAACTGGGCTTCCTACACACATGGGCCATATCTAGTTCAACTCTGCTAAGGAAACTGACAAGAACAGTCGCTCCGCTTCAGTCCAATACACTGTACTTGCTGGGAACAGATGCGAGTGCTATTTACACTGTGTATGGCAATAGGAGCGGCAACAGTGACTTTATTACCAGAAAAAAACTCTTGCTCGTAGGAACAAAAACTGCATGTGATTCAACTCCATTTAGGACTGGGGAAACAAAGGCTAGCTCGCCTTACAAGAAACACACTCTGCTTTTGAGAAAAGAGTAGTCTTCTACTCTACTGTTTCCTATGGGGTCCGAACATTGAGCTTGCTCAGAACAAAAGAACTGTGCTTCCTACACACACGGGCCTTATCTAGTTCAACTCTGCTTAGGAAACTGACAAGAACGGTAGCTCCTCTTCAGTCCAATACACTGTACTACCGAGAACAGACGCAAGTGCTATTTGCAATGTGTATAGGAATCAGGAGCACAATAGTGACTCTTCTTATCAGAAAACAACTCTTACTCATAGGACAAGAAACTGCATGGGATTCAACTCCATTTCTGACTGGGAAACAAACGCTAACTCGCCTTTCAAGAACACACTCTGCTTTTGAGAAAAGAGCACTCTTCTACTCTAGTGTGTTTCCTATTGGGCCAGAACAGTGAATTTGCTCAGAACAAAAGAACTGTGCTTCCTACACACAGGGGCCATATCTAGTTCAACTCTGCTTAGAAACTGACAAGAACAGTAGCTCCGCTTCAGTCCAATACACTGTACTTGCTGGGAACAGACGCGAGTGCTATTTGCACTGAGTATGGAAATGGGAGCACAATAGTGACTTTCCTTACCAGAAAACAACTCTTGCTCGTAGGCCCAAAAACTGCATGTGATTCCAACTCCGTTTAGGACTGGGAAACAAATGCTAGCTCGCCTTACAAGAAACACTCTGCTTTTGAGAAAAGAGCACTCTTCTACTCGACTGTGTATCCTATGGGGTCCCGAACAGTGAGCTTGCTCAGAACAAAAGAACTGGGCTTCCTACAAATACTGCCATATCTAGTTCAATTCTGCTTAGGAAACTGAAAAAAACAGTAGCTCCTGTTCAGTGCAATACACTGTACATGCTGGGAACAGACGCGAGTGCTATTTGCATTGAGTATGGAAATGGGAGCACAATAGTGACTTTCCTTACCAGAAAACAACTCTTGCTCGTAGTACAATAAACTGCATGTGATTCAACTCCGTTTAGGACTGGTAAACAAATGCTAGCTCGCCTAACAAGAAACACACACTGCTTTTGAGAAAAGAGCACTCTTCTACTCTACTGTGTTTCCTATGGGGCCAGAACAGTGAGTTTGCTCAGAACAAAAGAACTGGGCTTCCTACACACACGGGCCATATCTAGTTCAATTCTGCTTAGGAAACTGACAAGAACAGTAGCTCCTCTTCAGTCCAATACACTGTACTTGCTGGGAACAGACGCGAGTGCTATTTGCACTGTGTATGGCAAAAGGAGCGCAATAGTGACTTTCCTTACCAGAAAACAACTCTTGCTCGTAGGACCAAAAACTGCATGTGATTCAACTCCATTTAGGACTGGGAAACAAACGATAGCTCGCCTTACAAGAAAGACACTCTGATTTTGAGAAAAGATCACTCTTCTACTCTACTGTGTTTCCTATGGGGTCCAAACAGTGAACTTGCTCAGAACAACAGAACTGTGCTTCCTACACACACGGGCCATATCTAGTTCAACTCTGCTTAGGAAACTGACAAGAACAGTAGCTCCGCTTCAGTCCAATACACTGTACTTGCTGGGAACAGACGCGAGTGCTCTTTGCACTGTGTATGGCAATGGGAGTGCAATAGTGACTTTTCTTACCAGAAAACAACTCTTGCTCATAGGACCAAAAAGTGCATGGGATTCAACTCCATTTAGGACTGGGAAACAAACGCAAGCTCGCGTAACAAGAAACACACTCTGCTTTTCAGAAAAGAACACTCTTCAACTCTACTGTGTTTCCTATAGGGCCAGAACAATGAGTTTGCTCAGAACAAAAGAACTGTGCTTCCTACAAATAAGGCCATATCTAGTTCAATTCTGCTTAGGAAACTGACAAGAACAGTAGATCCTCTTCAGTCCAATACACTGTACATGCTGGGAACAGACGCCAGTGCTATTTGTCCTGTGTATGCAAATGGGAGTGCAATAGTGACTCTTCTTACCAGAAAACAACTCTTGCTCGTAGGACCAAAAACTGCATGGTATTCAACTCCATTTAGATGTGGGAAACAAACGCTAGCTCGCCTTACAAGAAACACACTCTGCTTTTGAGAAAAGAGCACTCTTCTACTCTACTGTGTTTCCTATAGGGCCAAAACAGTGAGCTTGCTCAGAACAAAAGAACTGTGCTTCATACAAATACGGCCATATCTAGTTCAATTCTGCTTAGGAAACTGACAAGAACAGTAGCTCCTCTTCAGTCCAATACACTGTACATGCTGGGAAGAGACGCCAGTGCTCTTTGCCCTGTGTATGACAATGGGAGCGCAATAGTGACTCTTCTTACGAGAAAAGAACTCTTGCTCGTAGGACAATAAACTGCATGTGTTTCAACTCCATTTAGGACTGGGAAACAAACGCTAGCTCACCTTACAAGAAACACACTCTGCTTTTGAGAAAAGAGCACTCTTCTACTCGACTGTTTTTCCTATGGTGTCCGAACAGTGAGCTTGCTCAGAAAAAAGGCACTGTGCTTTCTACACACAGGGGCCATATCTAGTTCAACTCTGCTTAGAAAACTGACAAGAACAGTAGCTCAGCTTCAGTCCAATACACTGTACTTGCTGGGAACAGATGCGAGTGCTATTTGCACTGTGTATGGAAATGGGAGCGCAATAGTGACTTTCCTTACCAGAAAACAACTCTTGCTCATAGGACCAAAAACAGGATGTGATTCAACTCCATTTAGTACTGGGAAACAAACGCTAGCTTGCCTTACAAGAAACACACTCTGCTTTTGAGAAAAGAGCACTCTTCTACTCTTCTGTGTTTCCAATGTGGTCCGAACAGTGAGCTTGCTCAGAACAAAAGAACTGTGCTTCCTACACACAGGGGCCATATCTAGTTCAACTCTGCTTAGGAAACTGACAAGAACAGTAGCTCCACTTTAGTCCAATACACTGTACTTGCTGGGAACAGACGTCAGTGCTCTTTGCCCTGTGTATGACAATGGGAGCGCAATAGTGACTCTTCTTACCAGAAAACAACTCTTGTTCGTAGGAACAGAAACTGCATGGGATTCAACTCCATTTAGGACTGGGAAACAAACGCTAGCTCGCCTTACAAGAAACACACTCTGCTTTTGAGAAAAGAGCACTCTTCTACTCTACGGTGTTTCCTTTAGGGCCAGAACAGTGAGCTTGCTCAGAACAAAAGAACTGTGCTTCATACAAATACTGCCATATCTAGTTCAATTCGGCTTAGGAAACTGACAAGAACAGTAGCTTCTGTTCAGTCCAATACACTGTACATGCTGGGAACAGATGCCAGAGCTATTTGCCCTGTGTATGACAATGGGAGCGCAATAGTGACTCTTCTTACCAGAAAACAACTCTTGCTCGTAGGACAAGAATCTGCATGTGATTCAACTCCATTTAGGACTGGGAAACAAACGCTAGCTCGAGTAACAAGAAACACACTCTGCTTTTGAGAAAAGAGCACTCTTCTACTCTACTGTGTTTCCTATGGGGTCCGAACAGTGAGCTTGCTCAGAACAAAAGAACTGTGCTTCCTACACACACGGGCCATATCTAGTTCAACTCTGCTTAGGAAACTGACAAGAACGGTAGCTCCTCTTCAGTCCAATACACTGTACTAGCTGGGAACAGACGCGAGTGCTATTTGCCCTGTGTATGGCAATAGGAGCACAATAGTGAATCTTCTTATCAGAAAACAACTCTTGTTCGTAGGACCAAAAACTGCATGGGATTCAACTCCATTTTTGACTGGGAAACAAACACTAGCTCGCCTTACAAGAAACACACTCTGCTTTTGAGAAAAGAGCACTCTTCTACTCTACTGTGTTTCCTATGGGGTCCGAATAGTGAGCTTGCTCAGAACAAAAGAACTGTGCTTCCTACACACACGGGCCATATCTAGTTCAACTCTGCTTAGCAAACTGACAAGAACAGTAGCTCCGCTTCAGTCCAATACACTGTACTTGCTTGGAACAGATGCGAGTGCCATTTACACTGTATATGGCAATGGGAGCGCAACAGTGACTTTATTACCAGAAAACAACTCTTGATCGTAGGACCAAAAACTGCATGTGATTCAACTCCATTTAGGACTGGGAAACAAACGCTAGCTCGCCTTACAAGAAACACACTCTGCTTTTGAGAAAAGAGCCGTCTTCTACTCTACTGTGTTTCCTATGGGGTCCGAACATTTAGCTTGCTCAGAACAAAAGAACTGTGCTTCCTACACACACGGGCCATATCTAGTTCATCTCTGCTTAGGAAACTGACAAGAACAGTAGCTCCGCTTCATTCCAATACACTGTACTTCCTGGGAACAGACGCGAGTGCTATTTGCACTGTGTATGGAAATGGAAGCGCAATAGTGACTTTCCTTACCAGAAAACACCTCTTGCTCGTAGGAACAGAAACTGCATGGGATTCAAATCCATTTCTGACTGGGAAACAAACACTAGCTCGCCTTACAAGAAACACACTCTGCTTTTGAGAAAAGAGCACTCTTCTACTCTACTGTGTTTCCTATGGGGTCCGAACAGTGAGCTTGCTCAGAACAAAAGCAATGTGCTTCCTACACACTTGGGCCATATCTAGTTCAACTCTGCTTAGGAAACTGACAAGAACAGTAGCTACGCTTCAGTCCAATACACTGTACTTGCTGGGAACAGATGCGAGTGCTATTTGCACTGTGTGTGGCAATGGGAGCGCAATAGTGACTTTTTAGCAGAAAACAAATCTTGCTCATAGGACCAGAAACTGCATGGGATTCAACTCCATTTCTGACTGGGAAACAAACACTAGCTTGCCTTATAAGAAACACACTCTGCTTTTGAGAAAAGAGCACTCTTCTACTCTAATGTCTTTTCTATGGGGTCCGAACAGTGAGCTTGCTCAGAACAAAAGTACTGTGCTTCCTACACATAGGGGCCATATCTAGTTCAACTCTGCTTAGGAAACTGACAAGAACAGTGTCTCCACTTCAGTCCAATACACTGTACTTGCTGGGAACAGACGCCAGTGCTATTTGCCCTGTGTATGACAATGGGAGCGCAATAGTGACTCTTCTTACCAGAAAACAACTCTTGCTCGTAGGACCAGAAACTGCATGGGATTCAACTCCATTTCTGACTGGAAAACAAACACTAGCTCGCCTTACAAGAAAGACTCTCTGATTTTGAGAAAAGAGCACTCTTCTACTCTACTGTGTTTCCTATGGGGTCCGAATAGTGAGCTTGCTCAGAACAAAAGAACTGGGCTTCCTACACACATGGGCCATATCTAGTTCAACTCTGCTAAGGAAACTGACAAGAACAGTAGCTCCGCTTCAGTCCAATAAACTGTACTTGCTGGGAACAGATGCGAGTGCTATTTACACTGTGTATGGCAATGGGAGTGCAACAGTGACTTTATTACCAGAAAACAACTCTTGCTCGTAGGACCAAAAACTGCATGTGATTCAACTCCATTTAGGACTGGGAAACAAACGCTAGCTCGCCTTACAAGAAACACACTCTGCTTTTGAGAAAAGAGCACTCTTCTACTCTACGGTGTTTCCTATAGGGCCAGAACAGTTAGCTTGCTCAGAACGAAAGAACTGTGCTTCATACAAATACTGCCATATCTAGTTCAATTCTGCTTAGGAAACTGACAAGAACAGTAGCTCCTGTTCAGTCCAATACACTGTACATGCTGGGAACAGATGCCAGAGCTATTTGCCCTGTGTATGACAATGGGAGCGCAATAGTGACTCTTCTTACCAGAAAACAACTCTTGCTCGTAGGACAAGAATCTGCATGTGTTTCAACTCCATTTAGGACTGGGAAACAAACGCTAGCTCGCGTAACAAGAAACACACTCTGCTTTTGAGAAAAGAGCACTCTTCTACTCTACTGTGTTTCCTATGGGGTCCGAACCGTGAGCTTGCTCAGAACAAAAGAACTGTGCTTCCTACACACACGGGCCATATCTAGTTCAACTCTGCTTAGGAAACTGACAAGAACGGTAGCTCCTCTTCAGTCCAATACACTGTACTAGCTGGGAACAGACGCGAGTGCTATTTGCCCTGTGTATGGCAATAGGAGCACAATAGTGAATCTTCTTATCAGAAAACAACTCTTGTTCGTAGGACCAAAAACTGCATGGGATTCAACTCCATTTTTGACTGGGAAACAAACACTAGCTCGCCTTACAAGAAACACACTCTGCTTTTGAGAAAAGAGCACTCTTCTACTCTACTGTGTTTCCTATGGGGTCCGAATAGTGAGCTTGCTCAGAACAAAAGAACTGTGCTTCCTACACACACGGGCCATATCTAGTTCAACTCTGCTTAGCAAACTGACAAGAACAGTAGCTCCGCTTCAGTCCAATACACTGTACTTGCTTGGAACAGATGCGAGTGCCATTTACACTGTATATGGCAATGGGAGCGCAACAGTGACTTTATTACCAGAAAACAACTCTTGATCGTAGGACCAAAAACTGCATGTGATTCAACTCCATTTAGGACTGGGAAACAAACGCTAGCTCGCCTTACAAGAAACACACTCTGCTTTTGAGAAAAGAGCCGTCTTCTACTCTACTGTGTTTCCTATGGGGTCCGAACATTTAGCTTGCTCAGAACAAAAGAACTGTGCTTCCTACACACACGGGCCATATCTAGTTCATCTCTGCTTAGGAAACTGACAAGAACAGTAGCTCCGCTTCATTCCAATACACTGTACTTCCTGGGAACAGACGCGAGTGCTATTTGCACTGTGTATGGAAATGGAAGCGCAATAGTGACTTTCCTTACCAGAAAACACCTCTTGCTTGTAGGAACAGAAACTGCATGGGATTCAAATCCATTTCTGACTGGGAAACAAACACTAGCTCGCCTTACAAGAAACACACTCTGCTTTTGAGAAAAGAGCACTCTTCTACTCTACTGTGTTTCCTATGGGGTCCGAACAGTGAGCTTGCTCAGAACAAAAGCAATGTGCTTCCTACACACTTGGGCCATATCTAGTTCAACTCTGCTTAGGAAACTGACAAGAACAGTAGCTACGCTTCAGTCCAATACACTGTACTTGCTGGGAACAGATGCGAGTGCTATTTGCACTGTGTGTGGCAATGGGAGCGCAATAGTGACTTTTTAGCAGAAAACAAATCTTGCTCATAGGACCAGAAACTGCATGGGATTCAACTCCATTTCTGACTGGGAAACAAACACTAGCTTGCCTTATAAGAAACACACTCTGCTTTTGAGAAAAGAGCACTCTTCTACTCTAATGTCTTTTCTATGGGGTCCGAACAGTGAGCTTGCTCAGAACAAAAGTACTGTGCTTCCTACACATAGGGGCCATATCTAGTTCAACTCTGCTTAGGAAACTGACAAGAACAGTGTCTCCACTTCAGTCCAATACACTGTACTTGCTGGGAACAGACGCCAGTGCTATTTGCCCTGTGTATGACAATGGGAGCGCAATAGTGACTCTTCTTACCAGAAAACAACTCTTGCTCGTAGGACCAGAAACTGCATGGGATTCAACTCCATTTCTGACTGGAAAACAAACACTAGCTCGCCTTACAAGAAAGACTCTCTGATTTTGAGAAAAGAGCACTCTTCTACTCTACTGTGTTTCCTATGGGGTCCGAATAGTGAGCTTGCTCAGAACAAAAGAACTGGGCTTCCTACACACATGGGCCATATCTAGTTCAACTCTGCTAAGGAAACTGACAAGAACAGTAGCTCCGCTTCAGTCCAATACACTGTACTTGCTGGGAACAGATGCGAGTGCTATTTACACTGTGTATGGCAATAGGAGCGCAACAGTGACTTTATTACCAGAAAAAAACTCTTGCTCGTAGGAACAAAAACTGCATGTGATTCAACTCCATTTAGGACTGGGAAACAAAGGCTAGCTCGCCTTACAAGAAACACACTCTGCTTTTGAGAAAAGAGTAGTCTTCTACTCTACTGTTTCCTATGGGGTCCGAACATTGAGCTTGCTCAGAACAAAAGAACTGTGCTTCCTACACACACGGGCCTTATCTAGTTCAACTCTGCTTAGGAAACTGACAAGAACGGTAGCTCCTCTTCAGTCCAATACACTGTACTACCGAGAACAGACGCAAGTGCTATTTGCAATGTGTATAGGAATAGGAGCACAATAGTGACTCTTCTTATCAGAAAACAACTCTTACTCATAGGACAAGAAACTGCATGGGATTCAACTCCATTTCTGACTGGGAAACAAACCCTAACTCGCCTTTCAAGAAACACACTCTGCTTTTGAGAAAAGAGCACTCTTCTACTCTAGTGTGTTTCCTATTGGGCCAGAACAGTGAATTTGCTCAGAACAAAAGAACTGTGCTTCCTACACACAGGGGCCATATCTAGTTCAACTCTGCTTAGGAAACTGACAAGAACAGTAGCTCCGCTTCAGTCCATTACACTGTACTTGCTGGGAACAGACGCGAGTGCTATTTGCACTGAGTATGGAAATGGGAGCACAATAGTGACTTTCCTTACCAGAAAACAACTCTTGCTCGTAGGCCCAAAAACTGCATGTGATTCAACTCCGTTTAGGACTGGGAAACAAATGCTAGCTCGCCTTACAAGAAACACTCTGCTTTTGAGAAAAGAGCACTCTTCTACTCGACTGTGTATCCTATGGGGTCCGAACAGTGAGCTTGCTCAGAACAAAAGAACTGGGCTTCCTACAAATACTGCCATATCTAGTTCAATTCTGCTTAGGAAACTGAAAAAAACAGTAGCTCCTGTTCAGTGCAATACACTGTACATGCTGGGAACAGACGCGAGTGCTATTTGCATTGAGTATGGAAATGGGAGCACAATAGTGACTTTCCTTACCAGAAAACAACTCTTGCTCGTAGTACAATAAACTGCATGTGATTCAACTCCGTTTAAGACTGGTAAACAAATGCTAGCTCGCCTAACAAGAAACACACTCTGCTTTTGAGAAAAGAGCACTCTTCTACTCTACTGTGTTTCCTATGGGGCCAGAACAGTGAGTTTGCTCAGAACAAAAGAACTGGGCTTCCTACACACACGGGCCATATCTAGTTCAATTCTGCTTAGGAAACTGACAAGAACAGTAGCTCCTCTTCAGTCCAATACACTGTACTTGCTGGGAACAGACGCGAGTGCTATTTGCACTGTGTATGGCAAAAGGAGCGCAATAGTGACTTTCCTTACCAGAAAACAACTCTTGCTCGTAGGACCAAAAACTGCATGTGATTCAACTCCATTTAGGACTGGGAAACAAACGATAGCTCGCCTTACAAGAAAGACACTCTGATTTTGAGAAAAGATCACTCTTCTACTCTACTGTGTTTCCTATGGGGTCCAAACAGTGAGCTTGCTCAGAACAACAGAACTGTGCTTCCTACACACACGGGCCATATCTAGTTCAACTCTGCTTAGGAAACTGACAAGAACAGTAGCTCCGCTTCAGTCCAATACACTGTACTTGCTGGGAACAGACGCGAGTGCTCTTTGCACTGTGTATGGCAATGGGAGTGCAATAGTGACTTTTCTTACCAGAAAACAACTCTTGCTCATAGGACCAAAAAGTGCATGGGATTCAACTCCATTTAGGACTGGGAAACAAATGCTAGCTCGCCTTACAAGAAACACACTCTGCTTTTCAGAAAAGAACACTCTTCAACTCTACTGTGTTTCCTATAGGGCCAGAACAATGAGTTTGCTCAGAACAAAAGAACTGTGCTTCCTACAAATAAGGCCATATCTAGTTCAATTCTGCTTAGGAAACTGACAAGAACAGTAGATCCTCTTCAGTCCAATACACTGTACATGCTGGGAACAGACGCCAGTGCTATTTGTCCTGTGTATGCAAATGGGAGTGCAATAGTGACTCTTCTTACCAGAAAACAACTCTTGCTCGTAGGACCAAAAACTGCATGGTATTCAACTCCATTTAGATGTGGGAAACAAACGCTAGCTCGCCTTACAAGAAACACACTCTGCTTTTGAGAAAAGAGCACTCTTCTACTCTACTGTGTTTCCTATAGGGCCAAAACAGTGAGCTTGCTCAGAACAAAAGAACTGTGCTTCATACAAATACGGCCATATCTAGTTCAATTCTGCTTAGGAAACTGACAAGAACAGTAGCTCCTCTTCAGTCCAATACACTGTACATGCTGGGAAGAGACGCCAGTGCTCTTTGCCCTGTGTATGACAATGGGAGCGCAATAGTGACTCTTCTTACGAGAAAAGAACTCTTGCTCGTAGGACAATAAACTGCATGTGTTTCAACTCCATTTAGGACTGGGAAACAAACGCTAGCTCACCTTACAAGAAACACACTCTGCTTTTGAGAAAAGAGCACTCTTCTACTCGACTGTTTTTCCTATGGTGTCCGAACAGTGAGCTTGCTCAGAAAAAAAGAACTGTGCTTTCTACACACAGGGGCCATATCTAGTTCAACTCTGCTTAGAAAACTGACAAGAACAGTAGCTCAGCTTCAGTCCAATACACTGTACTTGCTGGGAACAGATGCGAGTGCTATTTGCACTGTGTATGGAAATGGGAGCGCAATAGTGACTTTCCTTACCAGAAAACAACTCTTGCTCATAGGACCAAAAACAGGATGTGATTCAACTCCATTTAGTACTGGGAAACAAACGCTAGCTTGCCTTACAAGAAACACACTCTGCTTTTGAGAAAAGAGCACTCTTCTACTCTTCTGTGTTTCCAATGTGGTCCGAACAGTGAGCTTGCTCAGAACAAAAGAACTGTGCTTCCTACACACAGGGGCCATATCTAGTTCAACTCTGCTTAGGAAACTGACAAGAACAGTAGCTCCACTTTAGTCCAATACACTGTACTTGCTGGGAACAGACGTCAGTGCTCTTTGCCCTGTGTATGACAATGGGAGCGCAATAGTGACTCTTCTTACCAGAAAACAACTCTTGTTCGTAGGAACAGAAACTGCATGGGATTCAACTCCATTTAGGACTGGGAAACAATCGCTAGCTCGCCTTACAAGAAACACACTCTGCTTTTGAGAAAAGAGCACTCTTCTACTCTACGGTGTTTCCTTTAGGGCCAGAACAGTGAACTTGCTCAGAACAAAAGAACTGTGCTTCATACAAATACTGCCATATCTAGTTCAATTCGGCTTAGGAAACTGACAAGAACAGTAGCTCCTGTTCAGTCCAATACACTGTACATGCTGGGAACAGATGCCAGAGCTATTTGCCCTGTGTATGACAATGGGAGCGCAATAGTGACTCTTCTTACCAGAAAACAACTCTTGCTCGTAGGACAATAATCTGCATGTGATTCAACTCCATTTAGGACTGGGAAACAAACGCTAGCTCGAGTAACAAGAAACACACTCTGCTTTTGAGAAAAGAGCACTCTTCTACTCTACTGTGTTTCCTATGGGGTCCGAACAGTGAGCTTGCTCAGAACAAAAGAACTGTGCTTCCTACACACACGGGCCATATCTAGTTCAACTCTGCTTAGGAAACTGACAAGAACGGTAGCTCCTCTTCAGTCCAATACACTGTACTAGCTGGGAACAGACGCGAGTGCTATTTGCCCTGTGTATGGCAATAGGAGCACAATAGTGAATCTTCTTATCAGAAAACAACTCTTGTTCGTAGGACCAAAAACTGCATGGGATTCAACTCCATTTTTGACTGGGAAACAAACACTAGCTCGCCTTACAAGAAACACACTCTGCTTTTGAGAAAAGAGCACTCTTCTACTCTACTGTGTTTCCTATGGGGTCCGAATAGTGAGCTTGCTCAGAACAAAAGAACTGTGCTTCCTACACACAGGGGCCATATCTAGTTCAACTCTGCTTAGCAAACTGACAAGAACAGTAGCTCCGCTTCAGTCCAATACACTGTACTTGCTTGGAACAGATGCGAGTGCCATTTACACTGTATATGGCAATGGGAGCGCAACAGTGACTTTATTACCAGAAAACAACTCTTGATCGTAGGACCAAAAACTGCATGTGATTCAACTCCATTTAGGACTGGGAAACAAACGCTAGCTCGCCTTACAAGAAACACACTCTGCTTTTGAGAAAAGAGCCGTCTTCTACTCTACTGTGTTTCCTATGGGGTCCGAACATTTAGCTTGCTCAGAACAAAAGAACTGTGCTTCCTACACACACGGGCCATATCTAGTTCATCTCTGCTTAGGAAACTGACAAGAACAGTAGCTCCGCTTCATTCCAATACACTGTACTTCCTGGGAACAGACGCGAGTGCTATTTGCACTGTGTATGGAAATGGAAGCGCAATAGTGACTTTCCTTACCAGAAAACACCTCTTGCTCGTAGGAACAGAAACTGCATGGGATTCAAATCCATTTCTGACTGGGAAACAAACACTAGCTCGCCTTACAAGAAACACACTCTGCTTTTGAGAAAAGAGCACTCTTCTACTCTACTGTGTTTCCTATGGGGTCCGAACAGTGAGCTTGCTCAGAACAAAAGCAATGTGCTTCCTACACACTTGGGCCATATCTAGTTCAACTCTGCTTAGGAAACTGACAAGAACAGTAGCTACGCTTCAGTCCAATACACTGTACTTGCTGGGAACAGATGCGAGTGCTATTTGCACTGTGTGTGGTAATGGGAGCGCAATAGTGACTTTTTAGCAGAAAACAAATCTTGCTCATAGGACCAGAAACTGCATGGGATTCAACTCCATTTCTGACTGGGAAACAAACACTAGCTTGCCTTATAAGAAACACACTCTGCTTTTGAGAAAAGAGCACTCTTCTACTCTAATGTCTTTTCTATGGGGTCCGAACAGTGAGCTTGCTCAGAACAAAAGTACTGTGCTTCCTACACATAGGGGCCATATCTAGTTCAACTCTGCTTAGGAAACTGACAAGAACAGTGTCTCCACTTCAGTCCAATACACTGTACTTGCTGGGAACAGACGCCAGTGCTATTTGCCCTGTGTATGACAATGGGAGCGCAATAGTGACTCTTCTTACCAGAAAACAACTCTTGCTCGTAGGACCAGAAACTGCATGGGATTCAACTCCATTTCTGACTGGAAAACAAACACTAGCTCGCCTTACAAGAAAGACTCTCTGATTTTGAGAAAAGAGCACTCTTCTACTCTACTGTGTTTCCTATGGGGTCCGAATAGTGAGCTTGCTCAGAACAAAAGAACTGGGCTTCCTACACACATGGGCCATATCTAGTTCAACTCTGCTAAGGAAACTGACAAGAACAGTAGCTCCGCTTCAGTCCAATAAACTGTACTTGCTGGGAACAGATGCGAGTGCTATTTACACTGTGTATGGCAATGGGAGTGCAACAGTGACTTTATTACCAGAAAACAACTCTTGCTCGTAGGACCAAAAACTGCATGTGATTCAACTCCATTTAGGACTGGGAAACAAACGCTAGCTCGCCTTACAAGAAACACACTCTGCTTTTGAGAAAAGAGCACTCTTCTACTCTACGGTGTTTCCTATAGGGCCAGAACAGTGAGCTTGCTCAGAACAAAAGAACTGTGCTTCATACAAATACTGCCATATCTAGTTCAATTCTGCTTAGGAAACTGACAAGAACAGTAGCTCCTGTTCAGTCCAATACACTGTACATGCTGGGAACAGATGCCAGAGCTATTTGCCCTGTGTATGACAATGGGAGCGCAATAGTGACTCTTCTTACCAGAAAACAACTCTTGCTCGTAGGACAAGAATCTGCATGTGTTTCAACTCCATTTAGGACTGGGAAACAAACGCTAGCTCGCGTAACAAGAAACACACTCTGCTTTTGAGAAAAGAGCACTCTTCTACTCTACTGTGTTTCCTATGGGGTCCGAACCGTGAGCTTGCTCAGAACAAAAGAACTGTGCTTCCTACACACACGGGCCATATCTAGTTCAACTCTGCTTAGGAAACTGACAAGAATGGTAGCTCCTCTTCAGTCCAATACACTGTACTAGCTGGGAACAGACGCGAGTGCTATTTGCCCTGTGTATGGCAATAGGAGCACAATAGTGAATCTTCTTATCAGAAAACAACTCTTGTTCGTAGGACCAAAAACTGCATGGGATTCAACTCCATTTTTGACTGGGAAACAAACACTAGCTCGCCTTACAAGAAACACACTCTGCTTTTGAGAAAAGAGCACTCTTCTACTCTACTGTGTTTCCTATGGGGTCCGAATAGTGAGCTTGCTCAGAACAAAAGAACTGTGCTTCCTACACACAGGGGCCATATCTAGTTCAACTCTGCTTAGCAAACTGACAAGAACAGTAGCTCTGCTTCAGTCCAATACACTGTACTTGCTTGGAACAGATGCGAGTGCCATTTACACTGTATATGGCAATGGGAGCGCAACAGTGACTTTATTACCAGAAAACAACTCTTGATCGTAGGACCAAAAACTGCATGTGATTCAACTCCATTTAGGACTGGGAAACAAACGCTAGCTCGCCTTACAAGAAACACACTCTGCTTTTGAGAAAAGAGCAGTCTTGTACTCTACTGTGTTTCCTATGGGGTCCGAACATTTAGCTTGCTCAGAACAAAAGAACTGTGCTTCCTACACACACGGGCCATATCTAGTTCATCTCTGCTTAGGAAACTGACAAGAACAGTAGCTCCGCTTCATTCCAATACACTGTACTTCCTGGGAACAGACGCGAGTGCTATTTGCACTGTGTATGGAAATGGAAGCGCAATAGTGACTTTCCTTACCAGAAAACACCTCTTGCTCGTAGGAACAGAAACTGCATGGGATTCAAATCCATTTCTGACTGGGAAACAAACACTAGCTCGCCTTACAAGAAACACACTCTGCTTTTGAGAAAAGAGCACTCTTCTACTCTACTGTGTTTCCTATGGGGTCCGAACAGTGAGCTTGCTCAGAACAAAAGCAATGTGCTTCCTACACACTTGGGCCATATCTAGTTCAACTCTGCTTAGGAAACTGACAAGAACAGTAGCTACGCTTCAGTCCAATACACTGTACTTGCTGGGAACAGATGCGAGTGCTATTTGTACTGTGTGTGGCAATGGGAGCGCAATAGTGACTTTTTAGCAGAAAACAAATCTTGCTCATAGGACCAGAAACTGCATGGGATTCAACTCCATTTCTGACTGGGAAACAAACACTAGCTTGCCTTATAAGAAACACACTCTGCTTTTGAGAAAAGAGCACTCTTCTACTCTAATGTCTTTTCTATGGGGTCCGAACAGTGAGCTTGCTCAGAACAAAAGTACTGTGCTTCCTACACATAGGGGCCATATCTAGTTCAACTCTGCTTAGGAAACTGACAAGAACAGTGTCTCCACTTCAGTCCAATACACTGTACTTGCTGGGAACAGACGCCAGTGCTATTTGCCCTGTGTATGACAATGGGAGCGCAATAGTGACTCTTCTTACCAGAAAACAACTCTTGCTCGTAGGACCAGAAACTGCATGGGATTCAACTCCATTTCTGACTGGAAAACAAACACTAGCTTGCCTTACAAGAAAGACTCTCTGATTTTGAGAAAAGAGCACTCTTCTACTCTACTGTGTTTCCTATGGGGTCCGAATAGTGAGCTTGCTCAGAACAAAAGAACTGGGCTTCCTACACACATGGGCCATATCTAGTTCAACTCTGCTAAGGAAACTGACAAGAACAGTAGCTCCGCTTCAGTCCAATAAACTGTACTTGCTGGGAACAGATGCGAGTGCTATTTACACTGTGTATGGCAATGGGAGTGCAACAGTGACTTTATTACCAGAAAACAACTCTTGCTCGTAGGACCAAAAACTGCATGTGATTCAACTCCATTTAGGACTGGGAAACAAACGCTAGCTCGCCTTACAAGAAACACACTCTGCTTTTGAGAAAAGAGCACTCTTCTACTCTACGGTGTTTCCTATAGGGCCAGAACAGTGAGCTTGCTCAGAACGAAAGAACTGTGCTTCATACAAATACTGCCATATCTAGTTCAATTCTGCTTAGGAAACTGACAAGAACAGTAGCTCCTGTTCAGTCCAATACACTGTACATGCTGGGAACAGATGCCAGAGCTATTTGCCCTGTGTATGACAATGGGAGCGCAATAGTGACTCTTCTTACCAGAAAACAACTCTTGCTCGTAGGACAAGAATCTGCATGTGTTTCAACTCCATTTAGGACTGGGAAACAAACGCTAGCTCGCGTAACAAGAAACACACTCTGCTTTTGAGAAAAGAGCACTCTTCTACTCTACTGTGTTTCCTATGGGGTCCGAACCGTGAGCTTGCTCAGAACAAAAGAACTGTGCTTCCTACACACACGGGCCATATCTAGTTCAACTCTGCTTAGGAAACTGACAAGAACGGTAGCTCCTCTTCAGTCCAATACACTGTACTAGCTGGGAACAGACGCGAGTGCTATTTGCCCTGTGTATGGCAATAGAAGCACAATAGTGAATCTTCTTATCAGAAAACAACTCTTGTTCGTAGGACCAAAATCTGCATGGGATTCAACTCCATTTTTGACTGGGAAACAAACACTAGCTCGCCTTACAAGAAACACACTCTGCTTTTGAGAAAAGAGCACTCTTCTACTCTACTGTGTTTCCTATGGGGTCCGAATAGTGAGCTTGCTCAGAACAAAAGAACTGTGCTTCCTACACACAGGGGCCATATCTAGTTCAACTCTGCTTAGCAAACTGACAAGAACAGTAGCTCCGCTTCAGTCCAATACACTGTACTTGCTTGGAACAGATGCGAGTGCCATTTACACTGTATATGGCAATGGGAGCGCAACAGTGACTTTATTACCAGAAAACAACTCTTGATCGTAGGACCAAAAACTGCATGTGATTCAACTCCATTTAGGACTGGGAAACAAACGCTAGCTCGCCTTACAAGAAACACACTCTGCTTTTGAGAAAAGAGCAGTCTTGTACTCTACTGTGTTTCCTATGGGGTCCGAACATTTAGCTTGCTCAGAACAAAAGAACTGTGCTTCCTACACACATCGGCCATATCTAGTTCATCTCTGCTTAGGAAACTGACAAGAACGGTAGCTCCTCTTCAGTCCAATACACTGTACTACCGAGAACAGACGCAAGTGCTATTTGCAATGTGTATAGGAATAGGAGCACAATAGTGACTCTTCTTATCAGAAAACAACTCTTACTCATAGGACAAGAAACTGCATGGGATTCAACTCCATTTCTGACTGGGAAACAAACGCTAACTCGCCTTTCAAGAAACACACTCTGCTTTTGAGAAAAGAGCACTCTTCTACTCTAGTGTGTTTCCTATTGGGCCAGAACAGTGAATTTGCTCAGAACAAAAGAACTGTGCTTCCTACACACAGGGGCCATATCTAGTTCAACTCTGCTTAGGAAACTGACAAGAACAGTAGCTCCGCTTCAGTGCAATACACTGTACTTGCTGGGAACAGACGCGAGTGCTATTTGCACTGAGTATGGAAATGGGAGCACAATAGTGACTTTCCTTACCAGAAAACAACTCTTGCTCGTAGGCCCAAAAACTGCATGTGATTCAACTCCATTTAGGACTGGTAAACAAACGCTAGCTCGCCTTACAAGAAACACACTCTGCTTTTGAGAAAAGAGCACTCTTCTACTCTACTGTGTTTCCTATAGGGCCAAAACAGTGAGCTTGCTCAGAACAAAAGAACTGTGCTTCATACAAATACGGCCATATCTAGTTCAATTCTGCTTAGGAAACTGACAAGAACAGTAGCTCCTCTTCAGTCCAATACACTGTACATGCTGGGAACAGACGCCAGTGCTCTTTGCCCTGTGTATGACAATGGGAGCGCAATAGTGACTCTTCTTACCAGAAAAGAACTCTTGCTCGTAGGACAATAAACTGCATGTGTTTCAACTCCATTTAGGACTGGGAAACAAACGCTAGCTCACCTTACAAGAAACACACTCTGCTTTTGAGAAAAGAGCACTCTTCTACTCGACTGTTTTTCCTATGGTGTCCGAACAGTGAGCTTGCTCAGAAAAAAAGAACTGTGCTTTCTACACACAGGGGCCATATCTAGTTCAACTCTGCTTAGAAAACTGACAAGAACAGTAGCTCAGCTTCAGTCCAATACACTGTACTTGCTGGGAACAGATGCGAGTGCTATTTGCACTGTGTATGGAAATGGGAGCGCAATAGTGACTTTCCTTACCAGAAAACAACTCTTGCTCATAGGACCAAAAACAGGATGTGATTCAACTCCATTTAGTACTGGGAAACAAACGCTAGCTTGCCTTACAAGAAACACACTCTGCTTTTGAGAAAAGAGCACTCTTCTACTCTTCTGTGTTTCCAATGTGGTCCGAACAGTGAGCTTCCTCAGAACAAAAGAACTGTGCTTCCTACACACAGGGGCCATATCTAGTTCAACTCTGCTTAGGAAACTGACAAGAACAGTAGCTCCACTTTAGTCCAATACACTGTACTTGCTGGGAACAGACGTCAGTGCTCTTTGCCCTGTGTATGACAATGGGAGCGCAATAGTGACTCTTCTTACCAGAAAACAACTCTTGTTCGTAGGAACAGAAACTGCATGGGATTCAACTCCATTTTTGACTGGAAAACAAACACTATCTCGCGTTACAAGAAACACACTCTCCTTTTGAGAAAAGAGCACTCTTCTCCTCTAATGTGTTTCCTATGGGGTCCGAATAGTGAGCTTGCTCAGAACAAAAGAATTGTGCTACCTACACACATGGGCCATATCTAGTTCAACTCTGCTTAGGAAACTGACAAGAACAGTAGCAACGCCTCAGTCCAATACACTGTACTTGCTGGGAACAGATGCGAGTGCTATTTACACTGTGTATGGCAATGGGAGTGCAACAGTGACTTTATTACCAGAAAACAACTCTTGCTCGTAGGACCAAAAACTGCATGTGATTCAACTCCATTTAGGACTGGGAAACAAACGCTAGCTCGCCTTACAAGAAACACACTCTGCTTTTGAGAAAAGAGCACTCTTCTACTCTACGGTGTTTCCTTTAGGGCCAGAACAGTGAGCTTGCTCAGAACAAAAGAACTGTGCTTCATACAAATACTGCCATATCTAGTTCAATTCGGCTTAGGGAACTGACAAGAACAGTAGCTCCTGTTCAGTCCAATACACTGTACATGCTGGGAACAGATGCCAGAGCTATTTGCCCTGTGTATGACAATGGGAGCGCAATAGTGACTCTTCTTACCAGAAAACAACTCTTGCTCGTAGGACAAGAATCTGCATGTGATTCAACTCCATTTAGGACTGGGAAACAAACGCTAGCTCATGTAACAAGAAACACATTCTGCTTTTGAGAAAAGAGCACTCTTCTACTCTACTGTGTTTCCTATGGGGTCCGAACAGTGAGCTTGCTCAGAACAAAAGAACTGTGCTTCCTACACACACGGGCCATATCTAGTTCAACTCTGCTTAGGAAACTGACAAGAACGGTAGCTCCTCTTCAGTCCAATACACTGTACTAGCTGGGAACAGACGCGAGTGCTATTTGCCCTGTGTATGGCAATAGGAGCACAATAGTGAATCTTCTTATCAGAAAACAACTCTTGTTCGTAGGACCAAAAACTGCATGGGATTCAACTCCATTTTTGACTGGGAAACAAACACTAGCTCGCCTTACAAGAAACACACTCTGCTTTTGAGAAAAGAGCACTCTTCTACTCTACTGTGTTTCCTATGGGGTCCGAATAGTGAGCTTGCTCAGAACAAAAGAACTGTGCTTCCTACACACAGGGGCCATATCTAGTTCAACTCTGCTTAGCAAACTGACAAGAACAGTAGCTCCGCTTCAGTCCAATACACTGTACTTGCTTGGAACAGATGCGAGTGCCATTTACACTGTATATGGCAATGGGAGCGCAACAGTGACTTTATTACCAGAAAACAACTCTTGATCGTAGGACCAAAAACTGCATGTGATTCAACTCCATTTAGGACTGGGAAACAAACGCTAGCTCGCCTTATAAGAAACACACTCTGCTTTTGAGAAAAGAGCAGTCTTCTACTCTACTGTGTTTCCTATGGGGTCCGAACATTTAGCTTGCTCAGAACAAAAGAACTGTGCTTCCTACACACACACGGACCATATCTAGTTCAACTCTGCTTAGGAAACTGACAAGAACAGTAGCTCCGCTTCATTCCAATACACTGTACTTCCTGGGAACAGACGCGAGTGCTATTTGCACTTTGTATGGAAATGGAAGCGCAATAGTGACTTTCCTTACCAGAAAACACCTCTTGCTCGTAGGAACAGAAACTGCATGGGATTCAAATCCATTTCTGACTGGGAAACAAACGCTAGCTCGCCTTACAAGAAACACACTCTGCTTTTGAGAAAAGAGCACTCTTCTGCTCTACTGTGTTTCCTATGGGGTCCGAACAGTGAGCTTGCTCAGAACAAAAGAACTGTGCTTCCTCCACACACGGACCATATCTAGTTCAACTCTGCTTAGGAAACTGACAAGAACGGTAGCTCCTCTTCAGTCCAATACACTGTACTTACTGGGAACAGACGCGAGTCCTATTTGCACTGTGTATGGAAATGGAAACACAATAGTGACTTTCCTTACCAGAAACAACTCTTGCTCGTAGGACCAAAAACTGCATGTGATTCAACTCCGTTTAGGACTGGGAAACAAACGCTAGCTCGCCTTACAAGAAACACACTCTGCTTTTGAGAAAAGAGCACTCTTCTGCTCTACTGTTTTTCCTATGGGGTCCGAACAGTGAGCTTGCTCAGAACAAAAGAACTGTGCTTCCTACACACACGGGCCATATCTCGTTCAACTCTGCTTAGGAAACTGACAAGAACGGTAGCTCCTCTTCAGTCCAATACACTGTACTAGCTGGGAACAGATGAGAGTCCTATTTGTACTGTGTATAGAAACAGGAGCGCAATAGTGACTCTTCTTATCAGAAAACACCTCTTCCTCGTAGGAACAAAAACTGCATGGGATTCAACTCCATTTCTGACTGGGGAACAAACACTAGCTCGCCTTACAAGAAACACACTCTGCTTTTGAGAAAAGAGCATTCTTCTACTCTTCTGTGTTTCCAATGTGGTCCGAACAGTGAGCTTGCTCAGAACAAAAGAACTGTGCTTCCTACACACAGGGGCCATATCTAGTTCAACTCTGCTTAGGAAACTGACAAGAACAGTAGCTCCTGTTCAGTCCAATACACTGTACATGCTGGGAACAGATGCCAGAGCTATTTGCCCTGTGTATGACAATGGGAGCGCAATAGTGACTCTTCTTACCAGAAAACAACTCTTGCTCGTAGGACAAGAATCTGCATGTGTTTCAACTCCATTTAGGACTGGGAAACAAACGCTAGCTCGCGTAACAAGAAACACACTCTGCTTTTGAGAAAAGAGCACTCTTCTACTCTACTGTGTTTCCTATGGGGTCCGAACCGTGAGCTTGCTCAGAACAAAAGAACTGTGCTTCCTACACACACGGGCCATATCTAGTTCAACTCTGCTTAGGAAACTGACAAGAATGGTAGCTCCTCTTCAGTCCAATACACTGTACTAGCTGGGAACAGACGCGAGTGCTATTTGCCCTGTGTATGGCAATAGGAGCACAATAGTGAATCTTCTTATCAGAAAACAACTCTTGTTCGTAGGACCAAAAACTGCATGGGATTCAACTCCATTTTTGACTGGGAAACAAACACTAGCTCGCCTTACAAGAAACACACTCTGCTTTTGAGAAAAGAGCACTCTTCTACTCTACTGTGTTTCCTATGGGGTCCGAATAGTGAGCTTGCTCAGAACAAAAGAACTGTGCTTCCTACACACAGGGGCCATATCTAGTTCAACTCTGCTTAGCAAACTGACAAGAACAGTAGCTCTGCTTCAGTCCAATACACTGTACTTGCTTGGAACAGATGCGAGTGCCATTTACACTGTATATGGCAATGGGAGCGCAACAGTGACTTTATTACCAGAAAACAACTCTTGATCGTAGGACCAAAAACTGCATGTGATTCAACTCCATTTAGGACTGGGAAACAAACGCTAGCTCGCCTTACAAGAAACACACTCTGCTTTTGAGAAAAGAGCAGTCTTGTACTCTACTGTGTTTCCTATGGGGTCCGAACATTTAGCTTGCTCAGAACAAAAGAACTGTGCTTCCTACACACAGGGCCATATCTAGTTCAACTCTGCTTAGGAAACTGACAAGAACAGTAGCTCCGCTTCAGTCCAATACACTGTACTTGCTGGGAACAGACGCGAGTGCTTTTTGCACTGAGTATGGAAATGGGAGCACAATAGTGACTTTCCTTACCAGAAAACAACTCTTGCTCGTAGGCCCAAAAACTGCATGTGATTCAACTCCGTTTAGGACTGGGAAACAAATGCTAGCTCGCCTTACAAGAAACACTCTGCTTTTGAGAAAAGAGCACTCTTCTACTCTACTGTGTTTCCTATAGGGCCAGAACAGTGAGTTTGCTCAGAACAAAAAAACTGTGCTTCGTACAAATACTGCCATATCTAGTTCAATTCTGCTTAGGAAACTGAAAAAAAAGTAGCTCCTGTTCAGTGCAATACACTGTACATGCTGGGAACAGACGCCAGTGCTATTTGGCCTGTGTATGAAAATGGGAGCGCAATAGTGACTCTTATTACCAGAAAACAACTCTTGCTCGTAGTACAAGAAACTGCATGTGATTCAACTCCATTTAGGACTGGTAAACAAACGCTAGCTCGCCTTACAAGAAACACACTCTGCTTTTGAGAAAAGAGCACTCTTCTACTCTACTGTGTTTCCTATAGGGCCAAAACAGTGAGCTTGCTCAGAACAAAAGAACTGTGCTTCATACAAATACGGCCATATCTAGTTCAATTCTACTTAGGAAACTGACAAGAACAGTAGCTCCTCTTCAGTCCAATACACTGTACATGCTGGGAGGAGACGCCAGTGCTCTTTGCCCTGTGTATGACAATGGGAGCGCAATAGTGACTCTTCTTACCAGAAAAGAACTCTTGCTCGTAGGACAATAAACTGCATGTGTTTCAACTCCATTTAGGACTGGGAAACAAACGCTAGCTCACCTTACAAGAAACACACTCTGCTTTTGAGAAAAGAGCACTCTTCTACTCGACTGTTTTTCCTATGGTGTCCGAACAGTGAGATTGCTCAGAAAAAAAGAACTGTGCTTTCTACACACAGGGGCCATATCTAGTTCAACTCTGCTTAGAAAACTGACAAGAACAGTAGCTCAGCTTCAGTCCAATACACTGTACTTGCTGGGAACAGATGCGAGTGCTATTTGCACTGTGTATGGAAATGGGAGCGCAATAGTGACTTTCCTTACCAGAAAACAACTCTTGCTCATAGGACCAAAAACAGGATGTGATTCAACTCCATTTAGTACTGGGAAACAAACGCTAGCTGGCCTTACAAGAAACACACTCTGCTTTTGAGAAAAGAGCACTCTTCTACTCTTCTGTGTTTCCAATGTGGTCCGAACAGTGAGCTTGCTCAGAACAAAAGAACTGTGCTTCCTACACACAGGGGCCATATCTAGTTCAACTCTGCTTAGGAAACTGACAAGAACAGTAGCTCCACTTTAGTCCAATACACTGTACTTGCTGGGAACAGACGTCAGTGCTCTTTGCCCTGTGTATGACAATGGGAGCGCAATAGTGACTCTTCTTACCAGAAAACAACTCTTGTTCGTAGGAACAGAAACTGCATGGGATTCAACTCCATTTTTGACTGGAAAACAAACACTATCTCGCGTTACAAGAAACACACTCTCCTTTTGAGAAAAGAGCACTCTTCTCCTCTAATGTGTTTCCTATGGGGTCCAAATAGTGAGCTTGCTCAGAACAAAAGAATTGTGCTACCTACACACATGGGCCATATCTAGTTCAACTCTGCTTAGGAAACTGACAAGAACAGTAGCAACGCCTCAGTCCAATACACTGTACTTGCTGGGAACAGATGCGAGTGCTATTTACACTGTGTATGGCAATGGGAGTGCAACAGTGACTTTATTACCAGAAAACAACTCTTGCTCGTAGGACCAAAAACTGCATGTGATTCAACTCCATTTAGGACTGGGAAACAAACGCTAGCTCGCCTTACAAGAAACACACTCTGCTTTTGAGAAAAGAGCACTCTTCTACTCTACGGTGTTTCCTTTAGGGCCAGAACAGTGAGCTTGCTCAGAACAAAAGAACTGTGCTTCATACAAATACTGCCATATCTAGTTCAATTCGGCTTAGGAAACTGACAAGAACAGTAGCTCCTGTTCAGTCCAATACACTGTACATGCTGGGAACAGATGCCAGAGCTATTTGCCCTGTGTATGACAATGGGAGCGCAATAGTGACTCTTCTTACCAGAAAACAACTCTTGCTCGTAGGACAAGAATCTGCATGTGATTCAACTCCATTTAGGACTGGGAAACAAACGCTAGCTCGTGTAACAAGAAACACACTCTGCTTTTGAGAAAAGAGCACTCTTCTACTCTACTGTGTTTCCTATGGGGTCCGAACAGTGAGCTTGCTCAGAACAAAAGAACTGTGCTTCCTACACACACGGGCCATATCTAGTTCAACTCTGCTTAGGAAACTGACAAGAACGGTAGCTCCTCTTCAGTCCAATACACTGTACTAGCTGGGAACAGACGCGAGTGCTACTTGCCCTGTGTATGGCAATAGGAGCACAATAGTGAATCTTCTTATCAGAAAACAACTCTTGTTCGTAGGACCAAAAACTGCATGGGATTCAACTCCATTTTTGACTGGGAAACAAACGCTAACTCGCCTTTCAAGAAACACACTCTGCTTTTGAGAAAAGAGCACTCTTCTACTCTAGTGTGTTTCCTATTGGGCCAGAACAGTGAATTTGCTCAGAACAAAAGAACTGTGCTTCCTACACACAGGGGCCATATCTAGTTCAACTCTGCTTAGGAAACTGACAAGAACAGTAGCTCTGCTTCAGTCCAATACACTGTACTTGCTGGGAACAGACGCGAGTGCTTTTTGCACTGAGTATGGAAATGGGAGCACAATAGTGACTTTCCTTACCAGAAAACAACTCTTGCTCGTAGGCCCAAAAACTGCATGTGATTCAACTCCGTTTAGGACTGGGAAACAAATGCTAGCTCGCCTTACAAGAAACACTCTGCTTTTGAGAAAAGAGCACTCTTCTACTCTACTGTGTTTCCTATAGGGCCAGAACAGTGAGTTTGCTCAGAACAAAAAAACTGTGCTTCGTACAAATACTGCCATATCTAGTTCAATTCTGCTTAGGAAACTGAAAAAAAAGTAGCTCCTGTTCAGTGCAATACACTGTACATGCTGGGAACAGACGCCAGTGCTATTTGGCCTGTGTATGAAAATGGGAGCGCAATAGTGACTCTTATTACCAGAAAACAACTCTTGCTCGTAGTACAAGAAACTGCATGTGATTCAACTCCATTTAGGACTGGTAAACAAACGCTAGCTCGCCTTACAAGAAACACACTCTGCTTTTGAGAAAAGAGCACTCTTCTACTCTACTGTGTTTCCTATAGGGCCAAAACAGTGAGCTTGCTCAGAACAAAAGAACTGTGCTTCATACAAATACGGCCATATCTAGTTCAATTCTACTTAGGAAACTGACAAGAACAGTAGCTCCTCTTCAGTCCAATACACTGTACATGCTGGGAGGAGACGCCAGTGCTCTTTGCCCTGTGTATGACAATGGGAGCGCAATAGTGACTCTTCTTACCAGAAAAGAACTCTTGCTCGTAGGACAATAAACTGCATGTGTTTCAACTCCATTTAGGACTGGGAAACAAACGCTAGCTCACCTTACAAGAAACACACTCTGCTTTTGAGAAAAGAGCACTCTTCTACTCGACTGTTTTTCCTATGGTGTCCGAACAGTGAGATTGCTCAGAAAAAAAGAACTGTGCTTTCTACACACAGGGGCCATATCTAGTTCAACTCTGCTTAGAAAACTGACAAGAACAGTAGCTCAGCTTCAGTCCAATACACTGTACTTGCTGGGAACATATGCGAGTGCTATTTGCACTGTGTATGGAAATGGGAGCGCAATAGTGACTTTCCTTACCAGAAAACAACTCTTGCTCATAGGACCAAAAACAGGATGTGATTCAACTCCATTTAGTACTGGGAAACAAACGCTAGCTGGCCTTACAAGAAACACACTCTGCTTTTGAGAAAAGAGCACTCTTCTACTCTTCTGTGTTTCCAATGTGGTCCGAACAGTGAGCTTGCTCAGAACAAAAGAACTGTGCTTCCTACACACAGGGGCCATATCTAGTTCAACTCTGCTTAGGAAACTGACAAGAACAGTAGCTCCACTTTAGTCCAATACACTGTACTTGCTGGGAACAGACGTCAGTGCTCTTTGCCCTGTGTATGACAATGGGAGCGCAATAGTGACTCTTCTTACCAGAAAACAACTCTTGTTCGTAGGAACAGAAACTGCATGGGATTCAACTCCATTTTTGACTGGAAAACAAACACTATCTCGCGTTACAAGAAACACACTCTCCTTTTGAGAAAAGAGCACTCTTCTCCTCTAATGTGTTTCCTATGGGGTCCAAATAGTGAGCTTGCTCAGAACAAAAGAATTGTGCTACCTACACACATGGGCCATATCTAGTTCAACTCTGCTTAGGAAACTGACAAGAACAGTAGCAACGCCTCAGTCCAATACACTGTACTTGCTGGGAACAGATGCGAGTGCTATTTACACTGTGTATGGCAATGGGAGTGCAACAGTGACTTTATTACCAGAAAACAACTCTTGCTCGTAGGACCAAAAACTGCATGTGATTCAACTCCATTTAGGACTGGGAAACAAACGCTAGCTCGCCTTACAAGAAACACACTCTGCTTTTGAGAAAAGAGCACTCTTCTACTCTACGGTGTTTCCTTTAGGGCCAGAACAGTGAGCTTGCTCAGAACAAAAGAACTGTGCTTCATACAAATACTGCCATATCTAGTTCAATTCGGCTTAGGAAACTGACAAGAACAGTAGCTCCTGTTCAGTCCAATACACTGTACATGCTGGGAACAGATGCCAGAGCTATTTGCCCTGTGTATGACAATGGGAGCGCAATAGTGACTCTTCTTACCAGAAAACAACTCTTGCTCGTAGGACAAGAATCTGCATGTGATTCAACTCCATTTAGGACTGGGAAACAAACGCTAGCTCGTGTAACAAGAAACACACTCTGCTTTTGAGAAAAGAGCACTCTTCTACTCTACTGTGTTTCCTATGGGGTCCGAACAGTGAGCTTGCTCAGAACAAAAGAACTGTGCTTCCTACACACACGGGCCATATCTAGTTCAACTCTGCTTAGGAAACTGACAAGAACGGTAGCTCCTCTTCAGTCCAATACACTGTACTAGCTGGGAACAGACGCGAGTGCTATTTGCCCTGTGTATGGCAATAGGAGCACAATAGTGAATCTTCTTATCAGAAAACAACTCTTGTTCGTAGGACCAAAAACTGCATGGGATTCAACTCCATTTTTGACTGGGAAACAAACACTAGCTCGCCTTACAAGAAACACACTCTGCTTTTGAGAAAAGAGCACTCTTCTTCTCTACTGTGTTTCCTATGGGGTCCGAATAGTGAGCTTGCTCAGTACAAAAGAACTGTGCTTCCTACACACAGGGGCCATATCTAGTTCAACTCTGCTTAGCAAACTGACAAGAACAGTAGCTCCGCTTCAGTCCAATACACTGTACTTGCTTGGAACAGATGCGAGTGCCATTTACACTGTATATGGCAATGGGAGCGCAACAGTGACTTTATTACCAGAAAACAACTCTTGATCGTAGGACCAAAAACTGCATGTGATTCAACTCCATTTAGGACTGGGAAACAAACGCTAGCTCGCCTTATAAGAAACACACTCTGCTTTTGAGAAAAGAGCAGTCTTCTACTCTACTGTGTTTCCTATGGGGTCCGAACATTTAGCTTGCTCAGAACAAAAGAACTGTGCTTCCTACACACACCAGCCATATCTAGTTCATCTCTGCTTAGGAAACTGACAAGAGCAGTAGCTCCGCTTCATTCCAATACACTGTACTTCCTGGGAACAGACGCGAGTGCTATTTGCACTTTGTATGGAAATGGAAGCGCAATAGTGACTTTCCTTACCAGAAAACACCTCTTGCTCGTAGGAACAGAAACTGCATGGGATTCAAATCCATTTCTGACTGGGAAACAAACACTAGCTCGCCTTACAAGAAACACACTCTGCTTTTGAGAAAAGAGCACTCTTCTACTCTACTGTGTTTCCTATGGGGTCCGAACAGTGAGCTTGCTCAGAACAAAAGAACTGTGCTTCCTCCACACACGGACCATATCTAGTTCAACTCTGCTTAGGAAACTGACAAGAACAGTAGCTCCTCTTCAGTCCAATACACTGTACTTACTGGGAACAGACGCGAGTGCTATTTGCACTGTGTATGGAAATGGAAACGCAATAGTGACTTTCCTTACCAGAAACAACTCTTGCTCATAGGACCAAAAACTGCATGTGATTCAACTCCATTTAGGACTGGGAAACAAACGCTAGCTCGCCTTACAAGAAACACACTCTGCTTTTGAGAAAAGAGCACTCTTCTGCTCTACTGTTTTTCCTATGGGGTCCGAACAGTGAGCTTGCTCAGAACAAAAGAACTGTGCTTCCTACACACACGGGCCATATCTCGTTCAACTCTGCTTAGGAAACTGACAAGAACGGTAGCTCCTCTTCAGTCCAATACACTGTACTAGCTGGGAACAGATGCGAGTCCTATTTGTACTGTGTATAGAAACAGGAGCGCAATAGTGACTCTTCTTATCAGAAAACACCTCTTCCTCGTAGGAACAAAAACTGCATGGGATTCAACTCCATTTCTGACTGGGGAACAAACACTAGCTCGCCTTACAAGAAACACACTATGCTTTTGAGAAAAGAGCATTCTTCTACTCTTCTGTGTTTCCAATGTGGTCCGAACAGTGAGCTTGCTCAGAACAAAAGAACTGTGCTTCCTACACACAGGGGCCATATCTAGTTCAACTCTGCTTAGGAAACTGAAAAGAACAGTAGCTCCACTTTAGTCCAATACACTGTACTTGCTGGGAACAGACGTCAGTGCTCTTTGCCCTGTGTATGACAATGGGAGCGCAATAGTGACTCTTCTTACCAGAAAACAACTCTTGCTCGTAGGACAAGAATCTGCATGTGATTCAACTCCATTTAGGACTGGGAAACAAACGCTAGCTCGTGTAACAAGAAACACACTCTGCTTTTGAGAAAAGAGCACTCTTCTACTCTACTGTGTTTCCTATGGGGTCCGAACAGTGAGCTTGCTCAGAACAAAAGAACTGTGCTTCCTACACACACGGGCCATATCTAGTTCAACTCTGCTTAGGAAACTGACAAGAACGGTAGCTCCTCTTCAGTCCAATACACTGTACTAGCTGGGAACAGACGCGAGTGCTATTTGCCCTGTGTATGGCAATAGGAGCACAATAGTGAATCTTCTTATCAGAAAACAACTCTTGTTCGTAGGACCAAAAACTGCATGGGATTCAACTCCATTTTTGACTGGGAAACAAACACTAGCTCACCTTACAAGAAACACACTCTGCTTTTGAGAAAAGAGCACTCTTCTACTCTACTGTGTTTCCTATGGGGTCCGAATAGTGAGCTTGCTCAGAACAAAAGAACTGTGCTTCCTACACACAGGGGCCATATCTAGTTCAACTCTGCTTAGCAAACTGACAAGAACAGTAGCTCCGCTTCAGTCCAATACACTGTACTTGCTTGGAACAGATGCGAGTGCCATTTACACTGTATATGGCAATGGGAGCGCAACAGTGACTTTATTACCAGAAAACAACTCTTGATCGTAGGACCAAAAACTGCATGTGATTCAACTCCATTTAGGACTGGGAAACAAACGCTAGCTCGCCTTACAAGAAACACACTCTGCTTTTGAGAAAAGAGCCGTCTTCTACTCTACTGTGTTTCCTATGGGGTCCGAACATTTAGCTTGCTCAGAACAAAAGAACTGTGCTTCCTACACACACGGGCCATATCTAGTTCATCTCTGCTTAGGAAACTGACAAGAACAGTAGCTCCGCTTCATTCCAATACACTGTACTTCCTGGGAACAGACGCGAGTGCTATTTGCACTGTGTATGGAAATGGAAGCGCAATAGTGACTTTCCTTACCAGAAAACACCTCTTGCTCGTAGGAACAGAAACTGCATGGGATTCAAATCCATTTCTGACTGGGAAACAAACACTAGCTCGCCTTACAAGAAACACACTCTGCTTTTGAGAAAAGAGCACTCTTCTACTCTACTGTGTTTCCTATGGGGTCCGAACAGTGAGCTTGCTCAGAACAAAAGCAATGTGCTTCCTACACACTTGGGCCATATCTAGTTCAACTCTGCTTAGGAAACTGACAAGAACAGTAGCTACGCTTCAGTCCAATACACTGTACTTGCTGGGAACAGATGCGAGTGCTATTTGCACTGTGTGTGGCAATGGGAGCGCAATAGTGACTTTTTAGCAGAAAACAAATCTTGCTCATAGGACCAGAAACTGCATGGGATTCAACTCCATTTCTGACTGGGAAACAAACACTAGCTTGCCTTATAAGAAACACACTCTGCTTTTGAGAAAAGAGCACTCTTCTACTCTAATGTCTTTTCTATGGGGTCCGAACAGTGAGCTTGCTCAGAACAAAAGTACTGTGCTTCCTACACATAGGGGCCATATCTAGTTCAACTCTGCTTAGGAAACTGACAAGAACAGTGTCTCCACTTCAGTCCAATACACTGTACTTGCTGGGAACAGACGCCAGTGCTATTTGCCCTGTGTATGACAATGGGAGCGCAATAGTGACTCTTCTTACCAGAAAACAACTCTTGCTCGTAGGACCAGAAACTGCATGGGATTCAACTCCATTTCTGACTGGAAAACAAACACTAGCTCGCCTTACAAGAAAGACTCTCTGATTTTGAGAAAAGAGCACTCTTCTACTCTACTGTGTTTCCTATGGGGTCCGAATAGTGAGCTTGCTCAGAACAAAAGAACTGGGCTTCCTACACACATGGGCCATATCTAGTTCAACTCTGCTAAGGAAACTGACAAGAACAGTAGCTCCGCTTCAGTCCAATAAACTGTACTTGCTGGGAACAGATGCGAGTGCTATTTACACTGTGTATGGCAATGGGAGTGCAACAGTGACTTTATTACCAGAAAACAACTCTTGCTCGTAGGACCAAAAACTGCATGTGATTCAACTCCATTTAGGACTGGGAAACAAACGCTAGCTCGCCTTACAAGAAACACACTCTGCTTTTGAGAAAAGAGCACTCTTCTACTCTACGGTGTTTCCTATAGGGCCAGAACAGTGAGCTTGCTCAGAACAAAAGAACTGTGCTTCATACAAATACTGCCATATCTAGTTCAATTCTGCTTAGGAAACTGACAAGAACAGTAGCTCCTGTTCAGTCCAATACACTGTACATGCTGGGAACAGATGCCAGAGCTATTTGCCCTGTGTATGACAATGGGAGCGCAATAGTGACTCTTCTTACCAGAAAACAACTCTTGCTCGTAGGACAAGAATCTGCATGTGATTCAACTCCATTTAGGACTGGGAAACAAACGCTAGCTCGCGTAACAAGAAACACACTCTGCTTTTGAGAAAAGAGCACTCTTCTACTCTACTGTGTTTCCTATGGGGTCCGAACAGTGAGCTTGCTCAGAACAAAAGAACTGTGCTTCCTACACACACGGGCCATATCTAGTTCAACTCTGCTTAGGAAACTGACAAGAACGGTAGCTCCTCTTCAGTCCAATACACTGTACTAGCTGGGAACAGACGCGAGTGCTATTTGCCCTGTGTATGGCAATAGGAGCACAATAGTGAATCTTCTTATCAGAAAACAACTCTTGTTCGTAGGACCAAAAACTGCATGGGATTCAACTCCATTTTTGACTGGGAAACAAACACTAGCTCGCCTTACAAGAAACACACTCTGCTTTTGAGAAAAGAGCACTCTTCTACTCTACTGTGTTTCCTATGGGGTCCGAATAGTGAGCTTGCTCAGAACAAAAGAACTGTGCTTCCTACACACAGGAGCCATATCTAGTTCAACTCTGCTTAGCAAACTGACAAGAACAGTAGCTCCGCTTCAGTCCAATACACTGTACTTGCTTGGAAGAGATGCGAGTGCCATTTACACTGTATATGGCAATGGGAGCGCAACAGTGACTTTATTACCAGAAAACAACTCTTGATCGTAGGACCAAAAACTGCATGTGATTCAACTCCATTTAGGACTGGGAAACAAACGCTAGCTCGCCTTACAAGAAACACACTCTGCTTTTGAGAAAAGAGCAGTCTTGTACTCTACTGTGTTTCCTATGGGGTCCGAACATTTAGCTTGCTCAGAACAAAAGAACTGTGCTTCCTACACACACCGGCCATATCTAGTTCATCTCTGCTTAGGAAACTGACAAGAACGGTAGCTCCTCTTCAGTCCAATACACTGTACTACCGAGAACAGACGCAAGTGCTATTTGCAATGTGTATAGGAATAGGAGCACAATAGTGACTCTTCTTATCAGAAAACAACTCTTACTCATAGGACAAGAAACTGCATGGGATTCAACTCCATTTCTGACTGGGAAACAAACGCTAACTCGCCTTTCAAGAAACACACTCTGCTTTTGAGAAAAGAGCACTCTTCTACTCTAGTGTGTTTCCTATTGGGCCAGAACAGTTAATTTGCTCAGAACAAAAGAACTGTGCTTCCTACACACAGGGGCCATATCTAGTTCAACTCTGCTTAGGAAACTGACAAGAACAGTAGCTCCGCTTCAGTCCAATACACTGTACTTGCTGGGAACAGACGCGAGTGCTATTTGCATTGAGTATGGAAATGGGAGCACAATAGTGACTTTCCTTACCAGAAAAGAACTCTTGCTCGTAGTACAAGAAACTGCATGTGATTCAACTCCGTTTAGGACTGGTAAACAAATGCTAGCTCGCCTAACAAGAAACACACTCTGCTTTTGAGAAAAGAGCACTCTTCTACTCTACTGTGTTTCCTATGGGGCCAGAACAGTGAGTTTGCTCAGAACAAAAGAACTGGGCTTCCTACACACACGGGCCATATCTAGTTCAATTCTGCTTAGGAAACTGACAAGAACAGTAGCTCCTCTTCAGTCCAATACACTGTACTTGCTGGGAACAGACGCGAGTGCTATTTGCACTGTGTATGGCAAAAGGAGCTCAATAGTGACTTTCCTTACCAGAAAACAACTCTTGCTCGTAGGACCAAAAACTGCATGTGATTCAACTCCATTTAGGACTGGGAAACAAACGATAGCTCGCCTTACAAGAAAGACACTCTGATTTTGAGAAAAGATCACTCTTCTACTCTACTGTGTTTCCTATGGGGTCCAAACAGTGAGCTTGCTCAGAACAACAGAACTGTGCTTCCTACACACACGGGCCATATCTAGTTCAACTCTGCTTAGGAAACTGACAAGAACAGTAGCTCCGCTTCAGTCCAATACACTGTACTTGCTGGGAACAGACGTGAGTGCTCTTTGCACTGTGTATGGCAATGGGAGTGCAATAGTGACTTTTCTTACCAGAAAACAACTCTTGCTCATAGGACCAAAAAGTGCATGGGATTCAACTCCATTTAGGACTGGGAAACAAACGCTAGCTCGCGTAACAAGAAACACACTCTGCTTTTCAGAAAAGAACACTCTTCAACTCTACTGTGTTTCCTATAGGGCCAGAACAGTGAGTTTGCTCAGAACAAAAGAACTGTGCTTCCTACAAATAAGGCCATATCTAGTTCAATTCTGCTTAGGAAACTGACAAGAACAGTAGATCCTCTTCAGTCCAATACACTGTACATGCTGGGAACAGACGCCAGTGCTATTTGTCCTGTGTATGCAAATGGGAGTGCAATAGTGACTCTTCTTACCAGAAAACAACTCTTGCTCGTAGGACCAAAAACTGCATGGGATTCAACTCCATTTAGATGTGGGAAACAAACGCTAGCTCGCCTTACAAGAAACACACTCTGCTTTTGAGAAAAGAGCACTCTTCTACTCGACTGTTTTTCCTATGGTGTCCGAACAGTGAGCTTGCTCAGAAAAAAAGAACTGTGCTTTCTACACACAGGGGCCATATCTAGTTCAACTCTGCTTAGAAAACTGACAAGAACAGTAGCTCAGCTTCAGTCCAATACACTGTACTTGCTGGGAACAGATGCGAGTGCTATTTGCACTGTGTATGGAAATGGGAGCGCAATAGTGACTCTTCTTACCAGAAAACAACTCTTGCTCGTAGGACCAGAAACTGCATGGGATTCAACTCCATTTCTGACTGGAAAACAAACACTAGCTCGCCTTACAAGAAAGACTCTCTGATTTTGAGAAAAGAGCACTCTTCTACTCTACTGTGTTTCCTATGGGGTCCGAATAGTGAGCTTGCTCAGAACAAAAGAACTGGGCTTCCTACACACATGGGCCATATCTAGTTCAACTCTGCTAAGGAAACTGACAAGAACAGTAGCTCCGCTTCAGTCCAATAAACTGTACTTGCTGGGAACAGATGCGAGTGCTATTTACACTGTGTATGGCAATGGGAGCGCAACAGTGACTTTATTACCAGAAAAAAACTCTTGCTCGTAGGAACAAAAACTGCATGTGATTCAACTCCATTTAGGACTGGGAAACAAAGGCTAGCTCACCTTACAAGAAACACACTCTGCTTTTGAGAAAAGAGCAGTCTTCTACTCTACTGTTTCCTATGGGGTCCGAACATTGAGCTTGCTCAGAACAAAAGAACTGTGCTTCCTACACACACGGGCCTTATCTAGTTCAACTCTGCTTACGAAACTGACAAGAACGGTAGCTCCTCTTCAGTCCAATACACTGTACTACCGAGAACAGACGCAAGTGCTATTTGCAATGTGTATAGGAATAGGAGCACAATAGTGACTCTTCTTATCAGAAAACAACTCTTACTCATAGGACAAGAAACTGCATGGGATTCAACTCCATTTCTGACTGGGAAACAAACGCTAACTCGCCTTTCAAGAAACACACTCTGCTTTTGAGAAAAGAGCACTCTTCTACTCTAGTGTGTTTCCTATTGGGCCAGAACAGTGAATTTGCTCAGAACAAAAGAACTGTGCTTCCTACACACAGGGGCCATATCTAGTTCAACTCTGCTTAGGAAACTGACAAGAACAGTAGCTCTGCTTCAGTCCAATACACTGTACTTGCTGGGAACAGACGCGAGTGCTATTTGCACTGAGTATGGAAATGGGAGCACAATAGTGACTTTCCTTACCAGAAAACAACTCTTGCTCGTAGGCCCAAAAACTGCATGTGATTCAACTCCGTTTAGGACTGGGAAACAAATGCTAGCTCGCCTTACAAGAAACAATCTGCTTTTGAGAAAAGAGCACTCTTCTACTCTACTGTGTTTCCTATAGGGCCAGAACAGTGAGTTTGCTCAGAACAAAAAAACTGTGCTTCGTACAAATACTGCCATATCTAGTTCAATTCTGCTTAGGAAACTGAAAAAAACAGTAGCTCCTGTTCAGTGCAATACACTGTACATGCTGGGAACAGACGCCAGTGCTATTTGGCCTGTGTATGAAAATGGGAGCGCAATAGTGACTCTTATTACCAGAAAACAACTCTTGCTCGTAGTACAAGAAACTGCATGTGATTCAACTCCATTTAGGACTGGTAAACAAATGCTAGCTCGCCTAACAAGAAACACACTCTGCTTTTGAGAAAAGAGCACTCTTCTACTCGACTGTGTATCCTATGGGGTCCGAACAGTGAGCTTGCTCAGAACAAAAGAACTGGGCTTCCTACACACACGGGCCATATCTAGTTCAATTTTGCTTAGGAAACTGACAAGAACAGTAGCTCCTCTTCAGTCCAATACACTGTACTTGCTGGGAACAGACGCGAGTGCTATTTGCACTGTGTATGGCAAAAGGAGGGCAATAGTGACTTTCCTTACCAGAAAACAACTCTTGCTTGTAGGACCAAAAACTGCATGTGATTCAACTCCATTTAGGACTGGGAAACAAACGATAGCTCGCCTTACAAGAAAGACACTCTGATTTTGAGAAAAGATCACTCTTCTACTCTACTGTGTTTCCTATGGGGTCCAAACAGTGAGCTTGCTCAGAACAACAGAACTGTGCTTCCTACACACACGGGCCATATCTAGTTCAACTCTGCTTAGGAAACTGACAAGAACAGTAGCTCCGCTTCAGTCCAATACACTGTACTTGCTGGGAACAGACGCGAGTGCTCTTTGCACTGTGTATGGCAATGGGAGTGCAATAGTGACTTTTCTTACCAGAAAACAACTCTTGCTCATAGGACCAAAAAGTCCATGGGATTCAACTCCATTTAGGACTGGGAAACAAACGCTAGCTCGCCTTACAAGAAACACACTCTGCTTTTGAGAAAAGAGCACTCTTCTACTCTACTGTGTTTCCTATAGGGCCAAAACAGTGAGCTTGCTCAGAACAAAAGAACTGTGCTTCATACAAATACGGCCATATCTAGTTCAATTCTGCTTAGGAAACTGACAAGAACAGTAGCTCCTCTTCAGTCCAATACACTGTACATGCTGAGAACAGACGCCAGTGCTCTTTGCCCTGTGTATGAAAATGGGAGCGCAATAGTGACTCTTCTTACCAGAAAAGAACTCTTGCTCGTAGGACAATAAACTGCATGTGTTTCAACTCCATTTAGGACTGGGAAACAAACGCTAGCTCACCTTACAAGAAACACACTCTGCTTTTGAGAAAAGAGCACTCTTCTACTCGACTGTTTTTCCTATGGTGTCCGAACAGTGAGCTTGCTCAGAAAAAAAGAACTGTGCTTTCTACACACAGGGGCCATATCTAGTTCAACTCTGCTTAGAAAACTGACAAGAACAGTAGCTCAGCTTCAGTCCAATACACTGTACTTGCTGGGAACATATGCGAGTGCTATTTGCACTGTGTATGGAAATGGGAGCGCAATAGTGACTTTCCTTACCAGAAAACAACTCTTGCTCATAGGACCAAAAACAGGATGTGATTCAACTCCATTTAGGACTGGGAAACAAACGATAGCTCGCCTTACAAGAAAGACACTCTGATTTTGAGAAAAGATCACTCTTCTACTCTACTGTGTTTCCTATGGGGTCCAAACAGTGAGCTTGCTCAGAACAACAGAACTGTGCTTCCTACACACACGGGCCATATCTAGTTCAACTCTGCTTAGGAAACTGACAAGAACAGTAGCTCCGCTTCAGTCCAATACACTGTACTTGCTGGGAACAGACGCGAGTGCTCTTTGCACTGTGTATGGCAATGGGAGTGCAATAGTGACTTTTCTTACCAGAAAACAACTCTTGCTCATAGGACCAAAAAGTGCATGGGATTCAACTCCATTTAGGACTGGGAAACAAACGCTAGCTCGCGTAACAAGAAACACACTCTGCTTTTCAGAAAAGAACACTCTTCAACTCTACTGTGTTTCCTATAGGGCCAGAACAGTGAGTTTGCTCAGAACAAAAGAACTGTGCTTCCTACAAATAAGGCCATATCTAGTTCAATTCTGCTTAGGAAACTGACAAGAACAGTAGATCCTCTTCAGTCCAATACACTGTACATGCTGGGAACAGACGCCAGTGCTATTTGTCCTGTGTATGCAAATGGGAGTGCAATAGTGACTCTTCTTACCAGAAAACAACTCTTGCTCGTAGGACCAAAAACTGCATGGGATTCAACTCCATTTAGATGTGGGAAACAAACGCTAGCTCGCCTTACAAGAAACACACTCTGCTTTTGAGAAAAGAGCACTCTTCTACTCTACTGTGTTTCCTATAGGGCCAAAACAGTGAGCTTGCTCAGAACAAAAGAACTGTGCTTCATACAAATACGGCCATATCTAGTTCAATTCTGCTTAGGAAACTGACAAGAACAGTAGCTCCTCTTCAGTCCAATACACTGTACACGCTGGGAACAGACGCCAGTGCTCTTTGCCCTGTGTATGACAATGGGAGCGCAATAGTGACTCTTCTTACCAGAAAAGAACTCTTGCTCGTAGGACAATAAACTGCATGTGTTTCAACTCCATTTAGGACTGGGAAACAAACGCTAGCTCACCTTACAAGAAACACACTCTGCTTTTGAGAAAAGAGCACTCTTCTACTCGACTGTTTTTCCTATGGTGTCCGAACAGTGAGCTTGCTCAGAAAAAAAGAACTGTGCTTTCTACACACAGGGGCCATATCTAGTTCAACTCTGCTTAGAAAACTGACAAGAACAGTAGCTCAGCTTCAGTCCAATACACTGTACTTGCTGGGAACAGATGTGAGTGCTATTTGCACTGTGTATGGAAATGGGAGCGCAATAGTGACTCTTCTTACCAGAAAACAACTCTTGCTCGTAGGACCAGAAACTGCATGGGATTCAACTCCATTTCTGACTGGAAAACAAACACTAGCTCGCCTTACAAGAAAGACTCTCTGATTTTGAGAAAAGAGCACTCTTCTACTCTACTGTGTTTCCTATGGGGTCCGAATAGTGAGCTTGCTCAGAACAAAAGAACTGGGCTTCCTACACACATGGGCCATATCTAGTTCAACTCTGCTAAGGAAACTGACAAGAACAGTAGCTCCGCTTCAGTCCAATAAACTGTACTTGCTGGGAACAGATGCGAGTGCTATTTACACTGTGTATGGCAATGGGAGCGCAACAGTGACTTTATTACCAGAAAAAAACTCTTGCTCGTAGGAACAAAAACTGCATGTGATTCAACTCCATTTAGGACTGGGAAACAAAGGCTAGCTCGCCTTACAAGAAACACACTCTGCTTTTGAGAAAAGAGCAGTCTTCTACTCTACTGTTTCCTATGGGGTCCGAACATTGAGCTTGCTCAGAACAAAAGAACTGTGCTTCCTACACACACGGGCCTTATCTAGTTCAACTCTGCTTACGAAACTGACAAGAACGGTAGCTCCTCTTCAGTCCAATACACTGTACTACCGAGAAGAGACGCAAGTGCTATTTGCAATGTGTATAGGAATAGGAGCACAATAGTGACTCTTCTTATCAGAAAACAACTCTTACTCATAGGACAAGAAACTGCATGGGATTCAACTCCATTTCTGACTGGGAAACAAACGCTAACTCGCCTTTCAAGAAACACACTCTGCTTTTGAGAAAAGAGCACTCTTCTACTCTAGTGTGTTTCCTATTGGGCCAGAACAGTGAATTTGCTCAGAACAAAAGAACTGTGCTTCCTACACACAGGGGCCATATCTAGTTCAACTCTGCTTAGGAAACTGACAAGAACAGTAGCTCTGCTTCAGTCCAATACACTGTACTTGCTGGGAACAGACGCGAGTGCTCTTTGCACTGTGTATGGCAATGGGAGTGCAATAGTGACTTTTCTTACCAGAAAACAACTCTTGCTCATAGGACCAAAAAGTGCATGGGATTCAACTCCATTTAGGACTGGGAAACAAACGCTAGCTCGCGTAACAAGAAACACACTCTGCTTTTCAGAAAAGAACACTCTTCAACTCTACTGTGTTTCCTATAGGGCCAGAACAGTGAGTTTGCTCAGAACAAAAGAACTGTGCTTCCTACAAATAAGGCCATATCTAGTTCAATTCTGCTTAGGAAACTGACAAGAACAGTAGATCCTCTTCAGTCCAATACACTGTACATGCTGGGAACAGACGCCAGTGCTATTTGTCCTGTGTATGCAAATGGGAGTGCAATAGTGACTCTTCTTACCAGAAAACAACTCTTGCTCGTAGGACCAAAAACTGCATGGGATTCAACTCCATTTAGATGTGGGAAACAAACGCTAGCTCGCCTTACAAGAAACACACTCTGCTTTTGAGAAAAGAGCACTCTTCTACTCTACTGTGTTTCCTATAGGGCCAAAACAGTGAGCTTGCTCAGAACAAAAGAACTGTGCTTCATACAAATACGGCCATATCTAGTTCAATTCTGCTTAGGAAACTGACAAGAACAGTAGCTCCTCTTCAGTCCAATACACTGTACACGCTGGGAACAGACGCCAGTGCTCTTTGCCCTGTGTATGACAATGGGAGCGCAATAGTGACTCTTCTTACCAGAAAAGAACTCTTGCTCGTAGGACAATAAACTGCATGTGTTTCAACTCCATTTAGGACTGGGAAACAAACGCTAGCTCACCTTACAAGAAACACACTCTGCTTTTGAGAAAAGAGCACTCTTCTACTCGACTGTTTTTCCTATGGTGTCCGAACAGTGAGCTTGCTCAGAAAAAAAGAACTGTGCTTTCTACACACAGGGGCCATATCTAGTTCAACTCTGCTTAGAAAACTGACAAGAACAGTAGCTCAGCTTCAGTCCAATACACTGTACTTGCTGGGAACAGATGCGAGTGCTATTTGCACTGTGTATGGAAATGGGAGCGCAATAGTGACTCTTCTTACCAGAAAACAACTCTTGCTCGTAGGACCAGAAACTGCATGGGATTCAACTCCATTTCTGACTGGAAAACAAACACTAGCTCGCCTTACAAGAAAGACTCTCTGATTTTGAGAAAAGAGCACTCTTCTACTCTACTGTGTTTCCTATGGGGTCCGAATAGTGAGCTTGCTCAGAACAAAAGAACTGGGCTTCCTACACACATGGGCCATATCTAGTTCAACTCTGCTAAGGAAACTGACAAGAACAGTAGCTCCGCTTCAGTCCAATAAACTGTACTTGCTGGGAACAGATGCGAGTGCTATTTACACTGTGTATGGCAATGGGAGCGCAACAGTGACTTTATTACCAGAAAAAAACTCTTGCTCGTAGGAACAAAAACTGCATGTGATTCAACTCCATTTAGGACTGGGAAACAAAGGCTAGCTCGCCTTACAAGAAACACACTCTGCTTTTGAGAAAAGAGCAGTCTTCTACTTTACTGTTTCCTATGGGGTCCGAACATTGAGCTTGCTCAGAACAAAAGAACTGTGCTTCCTACACACACGGGCCTTATCTAGTTCAACTCTGCTTACGAAACTGACAAGAACGGTAGCTCCTCTTCAGTCCAATACACTGTACTACCGAGAACAGACGCAAGTGCTATTTGCAATGTGTATAGGAATAGGAGCACAATAGTGACTCTTCTTATCAGAAAACAACTCTTACTCATAGGACAAGAAACTGCATGGGATTCAACTCCATTTCGGACTGGGAAACAAACGCTAACTCGCCTTTCAAGAAACACACTCTGCTTTGAGAAAAGAGCACTCTTCTACTCTAGTGTGTTTCCTATTGGGCCAGAACAGTGAATTTGCTCAGAACAAAAGAACTGTGCTTCCTACACACAGGGGCCATATCTAGTTCAACTCTGCTTAGGAAACTGACAAGAACAGTAGCTCCGCTTCAGTCCAATACACTGTACTTGCTGGGAACAGACGCGAGTGCTATTTGCACTGAGTATGGAAATGGGAGCACAATAGTGACTTTCCTTACCAGAAAACAACTCTTGCTCGTAGGCCCAAAAACTGCATGTGATTCAACTCCGTTTAGGACTGGGAAACAAATGCTAGCTCGCCTTACAAGAAACACTCTGCTTTTGAGAAAAGAGCACTCTTCTACTCTACTGTGTTTTTTATAGGGCCAGAACAGTGAGTTTGCTCAGAACAAAAAAACTGTGCTTCGTACAAATACTGCCATATCTAGTTCAATTCTGCTTAGGAAACTGAAAAAAACAGTAGCTCCTGTTCAGTGCAATACACTGTACATGCTGGGAACAGACGCCAGTGCTATTTGGCCTGTGTATGAAAATGGGAGCTCAATAGTGACTCTTATTACCAGAAAACAACTCTTGCTCGTAGTACAAGAAACTGCATGTGATTCAACTCCATTTAGGACTGGTAAACAAATGCTAGCTCGCCTAACAAGAAACACACTCTGCTTTTGAGAAAAGAGCACTCTTCTACTCGACTGTGTATCCTATGGGGTCCGAACAGTGAGCTTGCTCAGAACAAAAGAACTGGGCTTCCTACACACACGGGCCATATCTAGTTCAATTCTGCTTAGGAAACTGACAAGAACAGTAGCTCCTCTTCAGTCCAATACACTGTACTTGCTGGGAACAGACGCGAGTGCTATTTGCACTGTGTATGGCAAAAGGAGCGCAATAGTGACTTTCCTTACCAGAAAACAACTCTTGCTTGTAGGACCAAAAACTGCATGTGATTCAACTCCATTTAGGACTGGGAAACAAACGATAGCTCGCCTTACAAGAAAGACACTCTGATTTTGAGAAAAGATCACTCTTCTACTCTACTGTGTTTCCTATGGGGTCCAAACAGTGAGCTTGCTCAGAACAACAGAACTGTGCTTCCTACACACACGGGCCATATCTAGTTCAACTCTGCTTAGGAAACTGACAAGAACAGTAGCTCCGCTTCAGTCCAATACACTGTACTTGCTGGGAACAGACGCGAGTGCTCTTTGCACTGTGTATGGCAATGGGAGTGCAATAGTGACTTTTCTTACCAGAAAACAACTCTTGCTCATAGGACCAAAAAGTCCATGGGATTCAACTCCATTTAGGACTGGGAAACAAACGCTAGCTCGCCTTACAAGAAACACACTCTGCTTTTCAGAAAAGAACACTCTTCAACTCTACTGTGTTTCCTATAGGGCCAGAACAGTGAGTTTGCTCAGAACAAAAGAACTGTGCTTCCTACAAATAAGGCCATATCTAGTTCAATTCTGCTTAGGAAACTGACAAGAACAGTAGATCCTCTTCAGTCCAATACACTGTACATGCTGGGAACAGACGCCAGTGCTATTTGTCCTGTGTATGCAAATGGGAGTGCAATAGTGACTCTTCTTACCAGAAAACAACTCTTGCTCGTAGGACCAAAAACTGCATGGGATTCAACTCCATTTAGATGTGGGAAACAAACGCTAGCTCGCCTTACAAGAAACACACTCTGCTTTTGAGAAAAGAGCACTCTTCTACTCTACTGTGTTTCCTATAGGGCCAAAACAGTGAGCTTGCTCAGAACAAAAGAACTGTGCTTCATACAAATACGGCCATATCTAGTTCAATTCTGCTTAGGAAACTGACAAGAACAGTAGCTCCTCTTCAGTCCAATACACTGTACATGCTGAGAACAGACGCCAGTGCTCTTTGCCCTGTGTATGAAAATGGGAGCGCAATAGTGACTCTTCTTACCAGAAAAGAACTCTTGCTCGTAGGACAATAAACTGCATGTGTTTCAACTCCATTTAGGACTGGGAAACAAACGCTAGCTCACCTTACAAGAAACACACTCTGCTTTTGAGAAAAGAGCACTCTTCTACTCGACTGTTTTTCCTATGGTGTCCGAACAGTGAGCTTGCTCAGAAAAAAAGAACTGTGCTTTCTACACACAGGGGCCATATCTAGTTCAACTCTGCTTAGAAAACTGACAAGAACAGTAGCTCAGCTTCAGTCCAATACACTGTACTTGCTGGGAACATATGCGAGTGCTATTTGCACTGTGTATGGAAATGGGAGCGCAATAGTGACTTTCCTTACCAGAAAACAACTCTTGCTCATAGGACCAAAAACAGGATGTGATTCAACTCCATTTAGTACTGGGAAACAAACGCTAGCTTGCCTTACAAGAAACACACTCTGCTTTTGAGAAAAGAGCACTCTTCTGCTCTACTGTGTTTCCTATGGGGTCCGAAAAGTGAGCTTGCTCAGAACAAAAGAACTGTGCTTCCTACACACACGGGCCATATCTCGTTCAACTCTGCTTAGGAAACTGACAAGAACGGTAGCTCCTCTTCAGTCCAATACACTGTACTAGCTGGGAACAGACGCGAGTCCTATTTGTACTGTGTATAGAAATAGGAGCGCAATAGTGACTCTTCTTATCAGAAAGCACCTCTTCCTCGTAGGAACAAAAACTGCATGGGATTCAACTCCATTTCTGACTGGGGAACAAACACTCGCTCGCCTTACAAGAAACACACTCTGCTTTTGAGAAAAGAGCACTCTTCTACTCTTCTGTGTTTCCAATGTGGTCCGAACAGTGAGCTTGTTCAGAACAAAAGAACTGTGCTTCCTACACACAGGGGCCATATCTAGTTCAACTCTGCTTAGGAAACTGACAAGAACAGTAGCTCCACTTTAGTCCAATACACTGTACTTGCTGGGAACAGACGTCAGTGCTCTTTGCCCTGTGTATGACAATGGGAGCGCAATAGTGACTCTTCTTACCAGAAAACAACTCTTGTTCGTAGGAACAGAAACTGCATGGGATTCAACTCCATTTTTGACTGGAAAACAAACACTATCTCGCGTTACAAGAAACACACTCTCCTTTTGAGAAAAGAGCACTCTTCTCCTCTAATGTGTTTCCTATGGGGTCCGAATAGTGAGCTTGCTCAGAACAAAAGAATTGTGCTACCTACACACATGGGCCATATCTAGTTCAACTCTGCTTAGGAAACTGACAAGAACAGTAGCTCCGCTTCAGTCCAATACACTGTACTTGCTGGGAACAGATGCGAGTGCTATTTACACTGTGTATGGCAATGGGAGTGCAACAGTGACTTTATTACCAGAAAACAACTCTTGCTCGTAGGACCAAAAACTGCATGTGATTCAACTCCATTTAGGACTGGGAAACAAACGCTAGCTCGCCTTACAAGAAACACACTCTGCTTTTGAGAAAAGAGCACTCTTCTACTCTACGGTGTTTCCTATAGGGCCAGAACAGTGAGCTTGCTCAGAACAAAAGAACTGTGCTTCATACAAATACTGCCATATCTAGTTCAATTCGGCTTAGGAAACTGACAAGAACAGTAGCTCCTGTTCAGTCCAATACACTGTACATGCTGGGAACAGATGCCAGAGCTATTTGCCCTGTGTATGACAATGGGAGCGCAATAGTGACTCTTCTTACCAGAAAACAACTCTTGCTCGTAGGACAAGAATCTGCATGTGATTCAACTCCATTTAGGACTGGGAAACAAACGCTAGCTCGCGTAACAAGAAACACACTCTGCTTTTGAGAAAAGAGCACTCTTCTACTCTACTGTGTTTCCTATGGGGTCCGAACAGTGAGCTTGCTCAGAACAAAAGAACTGTGCTTCCTACACACACGGGCCATATCTAGTTCAACTCTGCTTAGGAAACTGACAAGAACGGTAGCTCCTCTTCAGTCCAATACACTGTACTAGCTGGGAACAGACGCGAGTGCTATTTGCCCTGTGTATGGCAATAGGAGCACAATAGTGAATCTTCTTATCAGAAAACAACTCTTGTTCGTAGGACCAAAAACTGCATGGGATTCAACTCCATTTTTGACTGGGAAACAAACACTAGCTCGCCTTACAAGAAACACACTCTGCTTTTGAGAAAAGAGCACTCTTCTACTCTACTGTGTTTCCTATGGGGTCCGAATAGTGAGCTTGCTCAGAACAAAAGAACTGGGCTTCCTACACACAGGGGCCATATCTAGTTCAACTCTGCTTAGCAAACTGACAAGAACAGTAGCTCCGCTTCAGTCCAATACACTGTACTTGCTTGGAACAGATGCGAGTGCCATTTACACTGTATATGGCAATGGGAGCGCAACAGTGACTTTATTACCAGAAAACAACTCTTGATCGTAGGACCAAAAACTGCATGTGATTCAACTCCATTTAGGACTGGGAAACAAACGCTAGCTCGCCTTACAAGAAACACACTCTGCTTTTGAGAAAAGAGCAGTCTTGTACTCTACTGTGTTTCCTATGGGGTCCGAACATTTAGCTTGCTCAGAACAAAAGAACTGTGCTTCCTACACACACCGGCCATATCTAGTTCATCTCTGCTTAGGAAACTGACAAGAACAGTAGCTCCGCTTCATTCCAATACACTGTACTTCCTGGGAACAGACGCGAGTGCTATTTGCACTTTGTATGGAAATGGAAGCGCAATAGTGACTTTCCTTACCAGAAAACACCTCTTGCTCGTAGGAACAGAAACTGCATGGGATTCAAATCCATTTCTGACTGGGAAACAAACACTAGCTCGCCTTACAAGAAACACACTCTGCTTTTGAGAAAAGAGCACTCTTCTACTCTACTGTGTTTCCTATGGGGTCCGAACAGTGAGCTTGCTCAGAACAAAAGAACTGTGCTTCCTCCACACACGGACCATATCTAGTTCAACTCTGCTTAGGAAACTGACAAGAACAGTAGCTCCTCTTCAGTCCAATACACTGTACTTACTGGGAACAGACGCGAGTGCTATTTGCACTGTGTATGGAAATGGAAACGCAATAGTGACTTTCCTTACCAGAAACAACTCTTGCTCGTAGGACCAAAAACTGCATGTGATTCAACTCCATTTAGGACTGAGAAACAAACACTAGCTCGCCTTACAAGAAACACACTCTGCTTTTGAGAAAAGAGCACTCTTCTACTCTACTGTGTTTCCTATGGGGTCCGAACAGTGAGCTTGCTCAGAACAAAAGAACTGTGCTTCCTACACACAGGGGCCATATCTAGTTCAACTCTGCTTAGGAAACTGACAAGAACAGTAGCTCCTCTTCAGTCCAATACACTGTACTTGCTGGGAACAGACGCGAGTGCTATTTGCACTGTGTATGGCAAAGGGAGCGCAATAGTGACTTTCCTTACCAGAAAACAACTCTTGCTCGTAGGACCAAAAACTGCATGTGATTCAACTCCATTTAGGACTGGGAAACAAACACTAGCTCGCCTTACAAGAAACACACTCTGTTTTTGAGAAAAGAGCAGTCTTCTATTCTACTGTGGTTCATACGGGGTCCGAACATTGACCTTGCTCAGAACAAAAGAACTGTGCTTCCTACACACACGGGCCATATCTAGTTCAACTCTGCTTAGGAAACTGACAAGAACAGTAGCTCCTCTTCAGTCCAATACACTGTACTTGCTGGGAACAGACACGAGTGCTATTTGAACTGGGTATGGCAATGGAGTGCAATAGTGACTTTCCTTACCAGAAAACAACTCTTGCTCGTAGGACTAAAAACTGTATGTGATTCAACTCCATTTAGGACTGGGAAACAAACACTAGCTCGCCTTACAAGAAACACACTCTGCTTTTGAGAAAAGAGGACTCTTCTACTCTAATGTGTTTTCTAAGGGGTCCGTACATTGAGCTTGCTCAGAACAAATGAACTGTGCTTCCTACACACAGGGGCCATATCTAGTTCAGCTCTGCTTAGAAAACTGACAAGAACAGTAGCTCCGCTTCAGTCCAATACACTGTACTTGCTGGGAACAGACGCCAGTGCTATTTGCCCTGTGTATGACAATGGGAGTGTAAGAGTGACTCTTCTTACCAGAAAACAACTCTTGCTCGTAGGACCAGAAACTGCATGAGATTCAACTCCATTTATGACTGGGAAACAAACACTAGTTCGCATTACAAGAAAGACACTCTCCTTTTGAGAAAAGAGCACTCTTCTACTCTACTGTGTTTCCTATAGGGCCTGATCAGTGAGTTTGCTCAGAACAAAAGAACTGTGCTTCCTACAAATACGGCCATATCTAGTTCAATTCTGCTTAGGAAACTGACAAGAACAGTAGATCCTCTTCAGTCCAATACACTGTACATGCTGGGAACAGACGCCAGTTCTATTTGCCCTGTGTATGACAATGGGAGCGCAATAGTGACTCTTCTTACCAGAAAACAACTCTTGCTCATAGGACCAGAAACTGCATGTGATTCAACTCCATTTAGGACTGGGAAACAAACGCTAGCTCGCCTTACAAGAAACACACTCTGCTTTTGAGAAAAGAGCACTCTTCTACTCTACTGTGTTTCCTATGGGGTCCGAAAAGTGAGCTTGCTCAGAACAAAAGAACTGTGCTTCCTGCACACAGGGGCCATATCTAGTTCAACTCTGCTTAGGAAACTGACAAGAACAGTAGCTCCTCTTCAGTGCAATACACTGTACTTGCTAGGAACAGATGCGAGTGCTATTTGCACTGTGTATGGCAAAGGGAGCACAATAGTGACTTTCCTTACCAGAAAACAACTCTTGTTCATAGGACCAAAAACTGCATGTGATTCAACTCCATTTAGGACTGGGAAACAAACACTAGCTCGCCTTGTAAGAAACACACTCTGCTTTTGAGAAAAGAGCAGTCATCTATTCTACTGTGGTTCATATGGGGTCCGAACATTGAGCTTGCTCAGAATAAAAGAACTGTGCTTCCTACACACACGGGCCATATCTAGTTCAACTCTGCTTAGGAAACTGACAAGAACAGTAGCTCCTCTTCAGTCCAATTCACTGTACTTGCTGGAACAGACGCCAGTGCTATTTGCACTGTGTATGGCAATGGGAGCACAATAGTGACTTTGCTTACGAGAAAACAACTCTTGCTAGTAGGACCAAAAACTGCATGTGATTCAACTCCATTTAGGACTGGGAAACAAACACTAGCTCGCCTTACAAGAAACACACTCTGCTTTTGAGAAAAGAGCACTCTTCTACTCTACTGTGTTTCCTATAGGACCAGAACAGTGAGCTTGCTCAGAACAAAAGAACTGTGCTTCATACAAATACTGCCATATCTAGTTCAATTCTGCTAAGGAAACTGAAAAGAACAGTAGATCCTCTTCAGTCCAATACACTGTACATGCTGGGAACAGACGCCAGTGTTATTTGCCCTGTGAATGACAATGGGAGCACAATAGTGACTCTTCTTACCAGAAAACAACTCTTGCTCGTAGGACCAAAAACAGCATGTGATTCAACTCCATTTAGTACTGGGAAACAAACGCTAGCTTGCCTTACAAGAAACACTCTCTGCTTTTGAGAAAAGAGCACTCTTCTACTCTACTGTGTTTCCTATGGGGTCCGAAAAGTGAGCTTGCTCAGAACAAAAGAACAGTGCTTCATACAAATACGGCCATATCTAGTTCAATTCTGCTTAGGAAACTGACAAGAACAGTTGATCCTCTTCATTCCAATACACTGTACATGCTGGGAACAGACGCCAGTGCTATTTGCCCTGTGTATGACAATTGGAGCACAATAGTGACTCTTCTTACCAGAAAACAACTCTTGCTCATAGGACAAGAAACTGCATGTGATTCAACTCCATTTAGGACAGGGAAACAAACGATAGCTCGCCTTACAAGAAACACACTCTGCTTTTGACAAAAGAGCACTCTTCTACTCTACTGTCTATCCTATGGGGTCCGAACAGTGAGCTTGCTCAGAACAAAAGAACTGTGCTTCCTCCACACACGGACCATATCTAGTTCAACTCTGCTTAGGAAACTGACAAGAACAGTAGCTCCTCTTCAGTCCAATACACTGTACTTGCTGGGAACAGACGGGAGTGCTATTTGCACTGTGTATGGCATTGGGAGCGCAATAGTGTCTTTCCTTACCAAAAAATAACTCTTGCTCGTAGGACCAAAAACTGCATGTGATTCAAGTCCATTTAGGAATGGGAAACAAACGCTAGCTCGCCTTACAAGAAACACACTCTGCTTTTGAGAAAAGATCACTCTTCTACTCTACTTAGTTTCCTAGTTGGTCCGAACAGTGAGCTTGCTCAGAACAAAAGAACAGTGCTTCCTACACACAGGGGCCATATCTAGTTCAACTCTGCCTAGCAAACTGACAAGAAGAGTAGCTCCGCTTCAGTCCAATACACTGTACTTGCTGGGAACAGACGCGAGTGCTATTTGCACTGTGTATGGCAATGGGAGCGCAAGAGTGACTTTCCTTACCAAAAAACAACTCTTGCTCATAGGACCAAAAACTGCATGTGATTCAACTCCATTTAGGACTGGGAAACAAACGCTAGCTCGCCTTACAAGAAACACACTCTGCTTTTGAGAAAAGAGCACTCTTCTACTCTACTGTGTTTCCTATAGGGCCAGAACAGTGAGCTTGCTCAGAACAAAAGAACTGTGCTTCATACAAATACGGCCATATCTAGTTCAATTATGCTTAGGAAACTGAAAAGAACAGTAGATCCTCTTCAGTCCAATACAGTGTACATGCTGGGAACATACGCCAGTGTTATTTGCCCTGTGAAGGACAATGGGAGCACAATAGTGACTCTTCTTACCAGAAAACAACTCTTGCTCGTAGTACAAGAAACTGCATGTGATTCAACTCCATTTAGGACTGGGAAACAAATGCTAGCTCGCTTTACAAGAAACACACTCTGCTTTTGACAAAAGAGCACTCTTCTACTCTACTGTGTTTCCTATGGGTTCCGAACAGTGACCTTGCTCAGAACATTAGAACTGTGCTTCCTACACACAGGGGCAATATCTAGTTCAACTCTGCTTCGGAAACTGACAAGAACAGTAGCTCCGCTTCAGTCCAATACACTGTACTTGCTGGGAACAAACACCAGTGCTATTTGCACTGTGTATGGCAATGCGAGCACAATAATGACTTTCCTTAACAGAAAACAACTCTTGCTCCTAGGACCAAAAACTGCATGTGATTCAACTCCATTTAGGACTGGGAAACAAATGCTAGCTCGCCTTACATGAAACACACTCTGCTTTTGAGAAAAGAGCACTCTTCTACTCCACTGTTTTTCCTATTGGGCCAGAACAGTGAGTTTGCTCAGAACTAAAGAACTGTGATTCCTACAAATACGGCCATATCTAGTTAAATTCTGCTTAGGAAACTGACAAGAACAGTAGATCCTCTTCAGTCCAATACACTGTACATGCTGGGAACAGACGCCAGTGCTATTTGCCCTGTGTATGACAATGGGAGCACAATAGTGACTCTTCTTACCAGAAAACAACTCTTGCTCGTAGGACAAGAAACTGCATGTGATTCAACTACATTTAGGACTGGGAAACAAACGCTAGCCTGCCTTACAAGAAACACACTCTGCTTTTAAGAAAAGAGCACTCTTCTACTCTACTGTGTATCCTATGGGGTCCGAACAGTGAGCTTGCTCAGAACAACAGAACTGTGCTTCCTCCACACACGGGCCATATCTAGTTCAACTCTGCTTAGGAAACTGACAAGAACAGTAGCTCCACTTCAGTCCAATACACTGTACATGCTGGGAACAGAGACCAGTGCTATTTGTCCTCTGTATGACAATGGGAGCACAATAGTGACTCTTCTTATCAGAAAACACCTCTTGCTCGTAGGACCAGAAACTGCATGGGATTCAACTCCATTTCTGACTGGGAAACAAACACTAGCTCGCCTTACAAGAAACACACTCTGCTTTTGAGAAAAGAGCACTCTTCGACTCTACTGTATTTCCTATGTGGTCCGAACAGTGAGCTTGCTCAGAACAGAAGAACTGTGCTTCCTACACAGAGGGGCCATATCTAGTTCAACTCTGCTTAGGAAACTGACAAGAACAGTAGCTCAGCTTCAGTCCAATACACTGTACTTGCTGGGAACAGACGGGAGTGCTATTTGCACTGTGTATTTGAATGGGAGCGCAAGAGTGACTTTCCTTACCAGAAAACTACTCTTGCTCATAGGACCAAAAACTGCATGTGATTCAACTCCATTTAGGACTGGGAAACAAATGCTATCTCGCCTTACAAGAAACACACTCTGCTTTTGAGAAAAGAGCACTCTTTTACTCTACTGTGTTTCCTAGGTGGTCCAAACAGTGAGCTTGCTCAGAACAAAAGAACTGTGCTTCCTACACACAGGGGCCATATCTAGTTCAACTCTGCATTGGAAACTGACAAGAACAGTATCTCCGCTTCAGTCCAATACACTGTACTAGCTGGGAACAGATGCCAGTTCTATTTGCCCTGTTTATGACAATGGGAGCGCAATAGTGACTCTTCTTACCAGAAAACATCTCTTGCTAGTAGGACCCGAAACTGCATGTATTTCAAATCCATTTAGGAATGGGAAACAAACGCTAGCTCGCCTTACAAGAAACACACTCTGCTTTTGAGAAAAGAGCACTCTTCTGCTCTAATGTGTTTCCTATAGGGCCAGAACAGTGAGTTTGCTCAGAACAAAAGAACTGTGCTTCCTACAAATACGGCCATATCTAGTTCAATTCTGCTTAGGAAACTGACAAGAACAGTAGATCCTCTTCAGTCCAATACACTGTACTTGCTGGGAACAGACGCGAGTGCTATTTGCACTGTGTCTGACAATGGGAGCGCAATAGTGACTTTATTTACCAGAAAACAACTCTTGCTCGTAGGACCAAAAACAGGATGTGATTCAACTCCATTTAGTACTGGGAAACAAACGCTAGCTTGCCTTACAAGAAACACACTCTGCTTTTGAGAAAAGAGCACTCTTCTGCTCTACTGTGTTTCCTATGGGGTCCGAAAAGTGAGCTTGCTCAGAACAAAAGAACTGTGCTTCCTACACACACGGGCCATATCTCGTTCAACTCTGCTTAGGAAACTGACAAGAACGGTAGCTCCTCTTCAGTCCAATACACTGTACTAGCTGGGAACAGACGCGAGTCCTATTTGTACTGTGTATAGAAATAGGAGCGCAATAGTGACTCTTCTTATCAGAAAGCACCTCTTCCTCGTAGGAACAAAAACTGCATGGGATTCAACTCCATTTCTGACTGGGGAACAAACACTCGCTCGCCTTACAAGAAACACACTCTGCTTTTGAGAAAAGAGCACTCTTCTACTCTTCTGTGTTTCCAATGTGGTCCGAACAGTCAGCTTGCTCAGAACAAAAGAACTGTGCTTCCTACACACAGGGGCCATATCTAGTTCAACTCTGCTTAGGAAACTGACAAGAACAGTAGCTCCACTTTAGTCCAATACACTGTACTTGCTGGGAACAGACGTCAGTGCTCTTTGCCCTGTGTATGACAATGGGAGCGCAATAGTGACTCTTCTTACCAGAAAACAACTCTTGTTCGTAGGAACAGAAACTGCATGGGATTCAACTCCATTTTTGACTGGAAAACAAACACTATCTCGCGTTACAAGAAACACACTCTCCTTTTGAGAAAAGAGCACTCTTCTCCTCTAATGTGTTTCCTATGGGGTCCGAATAGTGAGCTTGCTCAGAACAAAAGAATTGTGCTACCTACACACATGGGCCATATCTAGTTCAACTCTGCTTAGGAAACTGACAAGAACAGTAGCTCCGCTTCAGTCCAATACACTGTACTTGCTGGGAACAGATGCGAGTGCTATTTACACTGTGTATGGCAATGGGAGTGCAACAGTGACTTTATTACCAGAAAACAACTCTTGCTCGTAGGACCAAAAACTGCATGTGATTCAACTCCATTTAGGACTGGGAAACAAACGCTAGCTCGCCTTACAAGAAACACACTCTGCTTTTGAGAAAAGAGCACTCTTCTACTCTACGGTGTTTCCTATAGGGCCAGAACAGTGAGCTTGCTCAGAACAAAAGAACTGTGCTTCATACAAATACTGCCATATCTAGTTCAATTCGGCTTAGGAAACTGACAAGAACAGTAGCTCGTCTTCAGTCCAATACACTGTACATGCTGGGAACAGATGCCAGAGCTATTTGCCCTGTGTATGACAATGGGAGCGCAATAGTGACTCTTCTTACCAGAAAACAACTCTTGCTCGTAGGACAAGAATCTGCATGTGATTCAACTCCATTTAGGACTGGGAAACAAACGCTAGCTCGCGTAACAAGAAACACACTCTGCTTTTGAGAAAAGAGCACTCTTCTACTCTACTGTGTTTCCTATGGGGTCCGAACAGTGAGCTTGCTCAGAACAAAAGAACTGTGCTTCCTACACACACGGGCCATATCTAGTTCAACTCTGCTTAGGAAACTGACAAGAACGGTAGCTCCTCTTCAGTCCAATACACTGTACTAGCTGGGAACAGACGCGAGTGCTATTTGCCCTGTGTATGGCAATAGGAGCACAATAGTGAATCTTCTTATCAGAAAACAACTCTTGTTCGTAGGACCAAAAACTGCATGGGATTCAACTCCATTTTTGACTGGGAAACAAACACTAGCTCGCCTTACAAGAAACACACTCTGCTTTTGAGAAAAGAGCACTCTTCTACTCTACTGTGTTTCCTATGGGGTCCGAATAGTGAGCTTGCTCAGAACAAAAGAACTGTGCTTCCTACACACAGGGGCCATATCTAGTTCAACTCTGCTTAGCAAACTGACAAGAACAGTAGCTCCGCTTCAGTCCAATACACTGTACTTGCTTGGAACAGATGCGAGTGCCATTTACACTGTATATGGCAATGGGAGCGCAACAGTGACTTTATTACCAGAAAACAACTCTTGATCGTAGGACCAAAAACTGCATGTGATTCAACTCCATTTAGGACTGGGAAACAAACGCTAGCTCGCCTTACAAGAAACACACTCTGCTTTTGAGAAAAGAGCAGTCTTGTACTCTACTGTGTTTCCTATGGGGTCCGAACATTTAGCTTGCTCAGAACAAAAGAACTGTGCTTCCTACACACACCGGCCATATCTAGTTCATCTCTGCTTAGGAAACTGACAAGAACAGTAGCTCCGCTTCATTCCAATACACTGTACTTCCTGGGAACAGACGCGAGTGCTATTTGCACTTTGTATGGAAATGGAAGCGCAATAGTGACTTTCCTTACCAGAAAACACCTCTTGCTCGTAGGAACAGAAACTGCATGGGATTCAAATCCATTTCTGACTGGGAAACAAACACTAGCTCGCCTTACAAGAAACACACTCTGCTTTTGAGAAAAGAGCACTCTTCTACTCTACTGTGTTTCCTATGGGGTCCGAACAGTGAGCTTGCTCAGAACAAAAGAACTGTGCTTCCTCCACACACGGACCATATCTAGTTCAACTCTGCTTAGGAAACTGACAAGAACAGTAGCTCCTCTTCAGTCCAATACACTGTACTTACTGGGAACAGACGCGAGTGCTATTTGCACTGTGTATGGAAATGGAAACGCAATAGTGACTTTCCTTACCAGAAACAACTCTTGCTCGTAGGACCAAAAACTGCATGTGATTCAACTCCATTTAGGACTGAGAAACAAACACTAGCTCGCCTTACAAGAAACACACTCTGCTTTTGAGAAAAGAGCACTCTTCTACTCTACTGTGTTTCCTATGGGGTCCGAACAGTGAGCTTGCTCAGAACAAAAGAACTGTGCTTCCTACACACAGGGGCCATATCTAGTTCAACTCTGCTTAGGAAACTGACAAGAACAGTAGCTCCTCTTCAGTCCAATACACTGTACTTGCTGGGAACAGACGCGAGTGCTATTTGCACTGTGTATGGCAAAGGGAGCGCAATAGTGACTTTCCTTACCAGAAAACAACTCTTGCTCGTAGGACCAAAAACTGCATGTGATTCAACTCCATTTAGGACTGGGAAACAAACACTAGCTCGCCTTACAAGAAACACACTCTGTTTTTGAGAAAAGAGCAGTCTTCTATTCTACTGTGGTTCATACGGGGTCCGAACATTGACCTTGCTCAGAACAAAAGAACTGTGCTTCCTACACACACGGGCCATATCTAGTTCAACTCTGCTTAGGAAACTGACAAGAACAGTAGCTCCTCTTCAGTCCAATACACTGTACTTGCTGGGAACAGACACGAGTGCTATTTGAACTGGGTATGGCAATGGAGTGCAATAGTGACTTTCCTTACCAGAAAACAACTCTTGCTCGTAGGACTAAAAACTGTATGTGATTCAACTCCATTTAGGACTGGGAAACAAACACTAGCTCGCCTTACAAGAAACACACTCTGCTTTTGAGAAAAGAGGACTCTTCTACTCTAATGTGTTTTCTAAGGGGTCCGTACATTGAGCTTGCTCAGAACAAATGAACTGTGCTTCCTACACACAGGGGCCATATCTAGTTCAGCTCTGCTTAGGAAACTGACAAGAACAGTAGCTCCGCTTCAGTCCAATACACTGTACTTGCTGGGAACAGACGCCAGTGCTATTTGCCCTGTGTATGACAATGGGAGTGTAAGAGTGACTCTTCTTACCAGAAAACAACTCTTGCTCGTAGGACCAGAAACTGCATGAGATTCAACTCCATTTATGACTGGGAAACAAACACTAGTTCGCATTACAAGAAAGACACTCTCCTTTTGAGAAAAGAGCACTCTTCTACTCTACTGTGTTTCCTATAGGGCCAGATCAGTGAGTTTGCTCAGAACAAAAGAACTGTGCTTCCTACAAATACGGCCATATCTAGTTCAATTCTGCTTAGGAAACTGACAAGAACAGTAGATCCTCTTCAGTCCAATACACTGTACATGCTGGGAACAGACGCCAGTTCTATTTGCCCTGTGTATGACAATGGGAGCGCAATAGTGACTCTTCTTACCAGAAAACAACTCTTGCTCATAGGACCAGAAACTGCATGTGATTCAACTCCATTTAGGACTGGGAAACAAACGCTAGCTCGCCTTACAAGAAACACACTCTGCTTTTGAGAAAAGAGCACTCTTCTACTCTACTGTGTTTCCTATGGGGTCCGAAAAGTGAGCTTGCTCAGAACAAAAGAACTGTGCTTCCTGCACTCAGGGGCCATATCTAGTTCAACTCTGCTTAGGAAACTGACAAGAACAGTAGCTCCTCTTCAGTGCAATACACTGTACTTGCTAGGAACAGACGCGAGTGCTATTTGCACTGTGTATGGCAAAGGGAGCACAATAGTGACTTTCCTTACCAGAAAACAACTCTTGTTCATAGGACCAAAAACTGCATGTGATTCAACTCCATTTAGGACTGGGAAACAAACACTAGCTCGCCTTGTAAGAAACACACTCTGCTTTTGAGAAAAGAGCAGTCATCTATTCTACTGTGGTTCATATGGGGTCCGAACATTGAGCTTGCTCAGAATAAAAGAACTGTGCTTCCTACACACACGGGCCATATCTAGTTCAACTCTGCTTAGGAAACTGACAAGAACAGTAGCTCCTCTTCAGTCCAATTCACTGTACTTGCTGGAACAGACGCCAGTGCTATTTGCACTGTGTATGGCAATGGGAGCACAATAGTGACTTTGCTTACGAGAAAACAACTCTTGCTAGTAGGACCAAAAACTGCATGTGATTCAACTCCATTTAGGACTGGGAAACAAACACTAGCTCGCCTTACAAGAAACACACTCTGCTTTTGAGAAAAGAGCACTCTTCTACTCTACTGTGTTTCCTATAGGACCAGAACAGTGAGCTTGCTCAGAACAAAAGAACTGTGCTTCATACAAATACTGCCATATCTAGTTCAATTCTGCTAAGGAAACTGAAAAGAACAGTAGATCCTCTTCAGTCCAATACACTGTACATGCTGGGAACAGACGCCAGTGTTATTTGCCCTGTGAATGACAATGGGAGCACAATAGTGACTCTTCTTACCAGAAAACAACTCTTGCTCGTAGGACCAAAAACAGCATGTGATTCAACTCCATTTAGTACTGGGAAACAAACGCTAGCTTGCCTTACAAGAAACACTCTCTGCTTTTGAGAAAAGAGCACTCTTCTACTCTACTGTGTTTCCTATGGGGTCCGAAAAGTGAGCTTGCTCAGAACAAAAGAACAGTGCTTCATACAAATACGGCCATATCTAGTTCAATTCTGCTTAGGAAACTGACAAGAACAGTTGATCCTCTTCATTCCAATACACTGTACATGCTGGGAACAGACGCCAGTGCTATTTGCCCTGTGTATGACAATTGGAGCACAATAGTGACTCTTCTTACCAGAAAACAACTCTTGCTCATAGGACAAGAAACTGCATGTGATTCAACTCCATTTAGGACAGGGAAACAAACGATAGCTCGCCTTACAAGAAACACACTCTGCTTTTGACAAAAGAGCACTCTTCTACTCTACTGTCTATCCTATGGGGTCCGAACAGTGAGCTTGCTCAGAACAAAAGAACTGTGCTTCCTCCACACACGGACCATATCTAGTTCAACTCTGCTTAGGAAACTGACAAGAACAGTAGCTCCTCTTCAGTCCAATACACTGTACTTGCTGGGAACAGACGGAGTGCTATTTGCACTGTGTATGGCATTGGGAGCGCAATAGTGTCTTTCCTTACCAAAAAATAACTCTTGCTCGTAGGACCAAAAACTGCATGTGATTCAAGTCCATTTAGGAATGGGAAACAAACGCTAGCTCGCCTTACAAGAAACACACTCTGCTTTTGAGAAAAGATCACTCTTCTACTCTACTTAGTTTCCTAGGTGGTCCGAACAGTGAGCTTGCTCAGAACAAAAGAACAGTGCTTCCTACACACAGGGGCCATATCTAGTTCAACTCTGCCTAGCAAACTGACAAGAAGAGTAGCTCCGCTTCAGTCCAATACACTGTACTTGCTGGGAACAGACGCGAGTGCTATTTGCACTGTGTATGGCAATGGGAGCGCAAGAGTGACTTTCCTTACCAAAAAACAACTCTTGCTCATAGGACCAAAAACTGCATGTGATTCAACTCCATTTAGGACTGGGAAACAAACGCTAGCTCGCCTTACAAGAAACACACTCTGCTTTTGAGAAAAGAGCACTCTTCTACTCTACTGTGTTTCCTATAGGGCCAGAACAGTGAGCTTGCTCAGAACAAAAGAACTGTGCTTCATACAAATACGGCCATATCTAGTTCAATTATGCTTAGGAAACTGAAAAGAACAGTAGATCCTCTTCAGTCCAATACAGTGTACATGCTGGGAACATACGCCAGTGTTATTTGCCCTGTGAAGGACAATGGGAGCACAATAGTGACTCTTCTTACCAGAAAACAACTCTTGCTCGTAGTACAAGAAACTGCATGTGATTCAACTCCATTTAGGACTGGGAAACAAATGCTAGCTCGCTTTACAAGAAACACTCTGCTTTTGACAAAAGAGCACTCTTCTACTCTACTGTGTTTCCTATGGGTTCCGAACAGTGACCTTGCTCAGAACATTAGAACTGTGCTTCCTACACACAGGGGCAATATCTAGTTCAACTCTGCTTCGGAAACTGACAAGAACAGTAGCTCCGCTTCAGTCCAATACACTGTACTTGCTGGGAACAAACACCAGTGCTATTTGCACTGTGTATGGCAATGCGAGCACAATAATGACTTTCCTTAACAGAAAACAACTCTTGCTCCTAGGACCAAAAACTGCATGTGATTCAACTCCATTTAGGACTGGGAAACAAATGCTAGCTCGCCTTACATGAAACACACTCTGCTTTTGAGAAAAGAGCACTCTTCTACTCCACTGTTTTTCCTATTGGGCCAGAACAGTGAGTTTGCTCAGAACTAAAGAACTGTGATTCCTACAAATACGGCCATATCTAGTTCAATTCTGCTTAGGAAACTGACAAGAACAGTAGATCCTCTTCAGTCCAATACACTGTACATGCTGGGAACAGATGCCAGTGCTATTTGCCCTGTGTATGACAATGGGAGCACAATAGTGACTCTTCTTACCAGAAAACAACTCTTGCTCGTAGGACAAGAAACTGCATGTGATTCAACTACATTTAGGACTGGGAAACAAACGCTAGCCTGCCTTACAAGAAACACACTCTGCTTTTAAGAAAAGAGCACTCTTCTACTCTACTGTGTATCCTATGGGGTCCGAACAGTGAGCTTGCTCAGAACAACAGAACTGTGCTTCCTCCACACACGGGCCATATCTAGTTCAACTCTGCTTAGGAAACTGACAAGAACAGTAGCTCCCCACTTCAGTCCAATACACTGTACATGCTGGGAACAGAGACCAGTGCTATTTGTCCTCTGTATGACAATGGGAGCACAATAGTGACTCTTCTTATCAGAAAACACCTCTTGCTCGTAGGACCAGAAACTGCATGGGATTCAACTCCATTTCTGACTGGGAAACAAACACTAGCTCGCCTTACAAGAAACACACTCTGCTTTTGAGAAAAGAGCACTCTTCGACTCTACTGTATTTCCTATGTGGTCCGAACAGTGAGCTTGCTCAGAACAGAAGAACTGTGCTTCCTACACAGAGGGGCCATATCTAGTTCAACTCTGCTTAGGAAACTGACAAGAACAGTAGCTCAGCTTCAGTCCAATACACTGTACTTGCTGGGAACAGACGGGAGTGCTATTTGCACTGTGTATTTGAATGGGAGCGCAAGAGTGACTTTCCTTACCAGAAAACTACTCTTGCTCATAGGACCAAAAACTGCATGTGATTCAACTCCATTTAGGACTGGGAAACAAACGCTATCTCGCCTTACAAGAAACACACTCTGCTTTTGAGAAAAGAGCACTCTTTTACTCTACTGTGTTTCCTAGGTGGTCCAAACAGTGAGCTTGCTCAGAACAAAAGAACTGTGCTTCCTACACACAGGGGCCATATCTAGTTCAACTCTGCATTGGAAACTGACAAGAACAGTATCTCCGCTTCAGTCCAATACACTGTACTAGCTGGGAACAGATGCCAGTTCTATTTGCCCTGTTTATGACAATGGGAGCGCAATAGTGACTCTTCTTACCAGAAAACATCTCTTGCTAGTAGGACCCGAAACTGCATGTATTTCAAATCCATTTAGGAATGGGAAACAAACGCTAGCTCGCCTTACAAGAAACACACTCTGCTTTTGAGAAAAGAGCACTCTTCTGCTCTAATGTGTTTCCTATAGGGCCAGAACAGTGAGTTTGCTCAGAACAAAAGAACTGTGCTTCCTACAAATACGGCCATATCTAGTTCAATTCTGCTTAGGAAACTGACAAGAACAGTAGATCCTCTTCAGTCCAATACACTGTACTTGCTGGGAACAGACGCGAGTGCTATTTGCACTGTGTCTGACAATGGGAGCGCAATAGTGACTTTATTTACCAGAAAACAACTCTTGCTCGTAGGACCAAAAACAGGATGTGATTCAACTCCATTTAGTACTGAGAAACAAACGCTAGCTTGCCTTACAAGAAACACACTCGGCTTTTGAGAAAAGAGCACTCTTCTACTCTACTGTGTTTCCTATGGGGTCCGAACAGTGAGCTTGCTCAGAACAAAAGAACTGTGCTTCCTACACACACGGGCCATATCTAGTTCAACTCTGCTTAGGAAACTGACAAGAACGGTAGCTCATCCTCAGTCCAATACACTGTCCTAGCTGGGAACAGACGCGAGTGCTATTTGTACTGTGTATGGCAATAGGAGCGCAATAGTGACTCTTCTTATCAGAAAACAACTCTTGCTGATAGGACCAGAAACTGCATGGGATTCAACTCTATTTAGGACTGGGAAACAAACGATAGCTCGACTTACAAGAAACACACTCTGGATTGAGAAAGAGCACTCTTCTACTCTAATGTGTTTCCTATAGGGCCAGAACAGTGAGCATTCTCAGAACAAAAGAACTGTGCTTCCTAAACACACGGTCCATATCTAGTTAAACTCTGCTTAGGAAACTGACAAGAACAGTAGATCCTCTTCAGTCCAATACACTGTACATGCTGGGAACAGATGCCAGTGTGATTTGCCCTGTGTATGACAATGGGAGCGCAATAGTGACTCTTCTTACCAGAAAACAACTCTTGCTCGTAGGACCAGAAACTGCATGTGATTCAACTCCATTTAGGATTGGGAAACAAACGCTAGCTCGCCTTACAAGAAACATACTCTGCTTTTGAGAAAAGAGCACTCTTCTACTCTACTGTGTTTCCTATGGGTCCGAAAATTGAGCTTGCTCAGAACAAAAGAACTGTGCTACCTACACACAGGGGCCATATCTAGTTCAACTCTGCTTAGGAAACTGACAAGAACAGGAGATCCTCTTCAGTCCAATACACTGTACTTGCTGGGAACAGACGCGAGTGCTATTTGCACTGTGTATGGCATTTTGAGCGCAATAGTGACTTTCCTTACCAGAAAACAACTCTTGCTCGTAGGACCAAAAACTGCATTTGATTCAACTCCATTTAGGAATGGGAAACAAACACTAACTCGTCTTACAAGAAACATAATCTGCTTTTGAGAGAAGAGCACTCTTCTACTCTACTGTGTTTCCTAGGGGGTCCGAACAGTGAGCTTGCTCAGAACAAAAGAACAGTGCTTCATACACACAGGGGCCATATCTAGTTCAACTATGCTTAGGAAACTGTCAAGAGCAGTAGCTCCTTTTCAGTCAAATACACTGTACTTGCTAGGAACAGACACCAGTGCTATTTGCACTGTGTAGGGCAATGGGAGCGCAATAGTGACTCTTCTTACCAGAAAACAACTCTTGCTCCTAGGACCAGAAACTGCATCGGATTCAACTCCATTTCTGACTGGGAAACAAAAACTAGCTCGCCTTATAAGAAACACACTCTGCTTTTGAGAAAAGAGCACTCTTCTACTCTACTGTGCTTCCTATAGGGCCAGAACAGTGAGCTTGCTCAGAACAAAAGAACTGTGCTTCCTACACACACGGGCCATATCTAGTTCAACTCTGCTTAGAAACTGACAAGAACAGTAGCTCCTCTTCAGTCCAATACACTGTAATTTCTGCGAAGAGACACGAGTACTGTTTGCACTGTGTATGGCAATGGTAGCACAATAGTGACTCTTCTTAACAGAAAACAACTCTTGCGCGTAGGACCAGAAACTACATGGGATTCAACTCCATTTCTGACTGGGAAACAAACCCTAGCTCGCCTTACAAGAAACACACTCTGCTTTTGAGAAAAGAGCATTCTTCTACTCTACTGTGTTTCCTATGGGGTCCAAACAGTGAGCTTGCTCAGAACAAAAGAACTGTGCTTCCTATACACACGGGCCATATCTAGTTCAACTCTGCTTAGGAAACTGACAAGAACAGTAGCTCAGCTTCAGTCCAATACACTGTACTCTCTGGGAACAGACGCGAGTGCTATTTGCACTGTGTATGGCAATGGGAGCACAATAGTGACTTTCCTTACCAGAAAACAACTCTTGCTTGTAGGACCAAAAACTAAATGTGATTCAACTCCATTTAGGACTGGGAAACAAACGCTAGCTCGTCTTAGAAGAAACACACTCTGCTTTTGAGAAAAGAACACTCTTCTACTCTACTGTGTTTCCTATAGGGCCAGAGCAGTGAGCTTGCTCAGAAGAAAAGAACTGTGCTTTCTGCTCAATGGGGCCATATCTAGTTCAACTCTGCTTAGGAAACTGACAAGAACAGTAGATCCTCTTCAGTCCAATACACTGTACATGCTGGGAACAGACGCCAGTGCTTCTTGCCCTGTGTATGAAAATTGGAGCGCAATAGTGACACTTCTTACCAAAAAACAATTCTCCCTCGTAGGACCACAAATTGCATGGTATTCAACTCCATTTCTGACTGGGAAGCAAACACTAGCTCGCCTTACAAGAAACACACTCTGCTTTTGAGAAAAGAGCACTCTTCTACTCTACTGTGTTTCCTATGGGGTCCAAACAGTGAGCTTGCTCAGAACAAAAGAACTGTACATCCTACACACAGGGGCCATATCTAGTTCAACTCTGCTTAGGAAACTGACAAGAACAGCAGCTCCTCTTCAGTCCAATACACTGTATTTGCTAGGAACAGACGCCAGTGCTATTTGCACTGTGTACGGCAATGGGAGCGCAATAGTGACTCTTCTTACCATTAAACAACTCTTGTTCCAGGACCAGAAACTGCATATGATTCCACTCCATTTAGGACTTTAAACAAATGCTAGCTCGCCTTACAAGAAACACACTCTGCTTTTGAGAAAAGAGCAGTCTTCTACTCTACTGTGTATCCTATGGGGCCAGAACAGTGAGCTTGCTCAGAACAAAAGAACTGTGCTTCCTACACACTCAGGCCATATCTAGTTCAACTCTGCTAAGGAAACTGACAAGAATAGTAGCTCCTCTTCAGTCCAATACACTGCAATTGCTGGGAACAGACGAGAGCGCTATTTGCACTGTGAATGGCAATGGGAGCGCAATAGTGACTTTCCTTACTAGAAAACAAGTCTTGCTCGTAGGACAAAAACTGCATGTGATTCAACACCATTTATAACTGGGAAATATACACTAGCTCTTCTTACAAGAAACACACTCTGCTTTTGAGAAAATAGCACTCATCTACTCTACTGTGTTTACTATAGGGCCAGAACAGTGAGCATTCTCAGAACTAAAGAACTGTGCATCCTACACACTCGGGCCATATCTAGTTCAACTCTGCTTAGGAAACTGACAAGAAGAGTAGCTCCTCTTCCGTCCAATACACTGTACTTGCTGGGAATAGACACGAGTGCTATTTGCACTGAGTACAGCAATGGGAGCCCAATAGTGACTCTTCTTACAAGAAAACAACTCTTGCTGGCAGGACCAGAAACTGCCTGGGATTCCACTCCATTTAGGACTTTAAACAAATGCTAGCTTGCCTTACAAGAAACACACTCTGCTTTTGAGAAAAGAGCAGTCTTCTACTCTACTGTGTATCCTATGGGGCCAGAACAGTGAGCTTGCTCAGAACAAAGAACTGTGCTTCCTACACACACGGGCCATATCTAGTTCAACTCTGCTTAGGAAACTGACAAGAACAGGAGATCCTCTTCAGTCCAATACACTGTACTTGCCGGGAACAGACGCGAGGGCTATTTGCACTGGGTATGGCAATGGGAGCACAATAGTGACTTTCCTTACCAGAAAACAACTCTTGCTCGTAGGACCAAAAACTGCATGTGACTCAATTCCATTTAGGACTGGGAAACAAACGCTAGCTCGTCTTAGAAGAAACACACTCTGCTTTTGAGAAAAGAACACTCTTCTACTCTACTGTGTTTCCTATAGGGCCAGAACAGTGAGCTTGCTCAGAACAAAAGAACTGTGCTTCCTACTCAAACAGGCCATATCTAGTTCAACTCTGCTTAGGAAACTGACAAGAACAGTAGCTCCGCTTCAGTCCAATACACTGTACTTGCTGGGAACAGACGCGAGTGCTATTTGCACTGTGTATGGCAATGGCAATGCAAGAGTGACTTTCCTTACCAGAAAACAACTCTTGCTCTTAGGACCAAAAACTGCATGTGATTCATTCCATTTAGGACTGGGAAATAAACGCTAGCTTGCCTTACAAGAAACACACTCGGCTTTTGAGAAAAGAGAACTCTTCTACTCTACTGTGTTTCCCATGGGGTTCAAATAGTGAGCTTGCTCAGAACAAAAGAACTGTGCTTCCTACACACACGGGCCATATCTAGTTCAACTCTGCTTAGGAAACTGACAAGAACGGTAGCTCATCCTCAGTCCAATACACTGTCCTAGCTGGGAACAGACGCGAGTGCTATTTGTACTGTGTATGGCAATAGGAGCGCAATAGTGACTCTTCTTATCAGAAAACAACTCTTGCTGGTAGGACCAGAAACTCCATGGGATTCAACTCTATTTAGGACTGGGAAACAAACGATAGCTCGACTTACAAGAAACACACTGTGGATTGAGAAAGGAGCACTCTTCTACTCTAATGTGATTACTATAGGGCCAGAACAGTGAGCATTCTTAGAACAAAAGAACTGTGCTTCCTACACACACCGTCCATATCTAGTTAAACTCTGCCTAGGAAACTGAAAAGAACAGTAGATTCTTTTCAGTCCAATAAACTGTACATGCTGGGAACACACGCCAGGGCTATTTGGCCTGTGTATGAAAATAGGAGCACAATAGTGACTTTTCTTACCAGAAAACAACTCTTGCTCATAGGATCTGAAACTTCATGGGATTCAACTCGATTTAGAACTGGGAAACAAACGTTAGCTCGCCTTAAAGGAAACACACTCTGCTTTTGAGAAAAGAGCACTCTTCTACTCTACTGTGTTTCCTATAGGGCCAGAAGAGTGAGCTTTCTCAGAACAAAAGTACTGTGTTTCGTACACACTCGGGCCATATCTAGTTCAACTCCGCTTAGGAACTGACGAGAACAGTAGCTCCTCTTCAGTCCAGTACAGTGTACTTGCTGGGAACAGACACGAGTGCTATATGTACTGTGTATGGCAATGGGAGCACAATAGTGACTCTTCTTACCAGAAAACAACTCTTGCATCTAGGACCAGAAACTGCATGTGATTCAACTCCATTTAGGACTGGGAAACAAATGCTCGCTCGCCTTACAAGAAAAACACTCTGCTTTTGAGAAAAGAGCACTCTTCTACTCTACTGTGTTTCCTATAGGGCCAGAACAGTCAGCTTGCTCAGAACAAAAGAACTGTGCTTCCTACACACATGGGCCATATCTAGTTCAACTATGCTTAGGAAACTGTCAAGAGCAGTAGCTCCTTTTCAGTCAAATACACTGTACTTGCTAGGAACAGACACCAGTGCTATTTGCACTGTGTAGGGCAATGGGAGCGCAATAGTGACTCTTCTTACCAGAAAACAACTCTTGCTCCTAGGACCAGAAACTGCATCGGATTCAACTCCATTTCTGACTGGGAAACAAAAACTAGCTCGCCTTATAAGAAACACACTCTGCTTTTGAGAAAAGAGCACTCTTCTACTCTACTGTGCTTCCTATATGGCCAGAACAGTGAGCTTGCTCAGAACAAAAGAACTGTGCTTCCTACACACACGGGCCATATCTAGTTCAACTCTGCTTAGAAACTGACAAGAACAGTAGCTCCTCTTCAGTCCAATACACTGTAATTTCTGCGAAGAGACACGAGTACTGTTTGCACTGTGTATGGCAATGGTAGCACAATAGTGACTCTTCTTAACAGAAAACAACTCTTGCGCGTAGGACCAGAAACTACATGGGATTCAACTCCATTTCTGACTGGGAAACAAACCCTAGCTCGCCTTACAAGAAACACACTCTGCTTTTGAGAAAAGAGCATTCTTCTACTCTACTGTGTTTCCTATGGGGTCCAAACAGTGAGCTTGCTCAGAACAAAAGAACTGTGCTTCCTATACACACGGGCCATATCTAGTTCAACTCTGCTTAGGAAACTGACAAGAACAGTAGCTCCTCTTCAGTCCAATAAACTGTACTCTCTGGGAACAGACGCGAGTGCTATTTGCACTGTGTATGGCAATGGGAGCACAATAGTGACTTTCCTTACCAGAAAACAACTCTTGCTTGTAGGACCAAAAACTAAATGTGATTCAACTCCATTTAGGACTGGGAAACAAACGCTAGCTCGTCTTAGAAGAAACACACTCTGCTTTTGAGAAAAGAACACTCTTCTACTCTACTGTGTTTCCTATAGGGCCAGAGCAGTGAGCTTGCTCAGAAGAAAAGAACTGTGCTTTCTGCTCAATGGGGCCATATCTAGTTCAACTCTGCTTAGGAAACTGACAAGAACAGTAGATCCTCTTCAGTCCAATACACTGTACATGCTGGGAACAGACGCCAGTGCTTCTTGCCCTGTGTATGAAAATTGGAGCGCAATAGTGACACTTCTTACCAGAAAACAATTCTCCCTCGTAGGACCACAAATTGCATGGTATTCAACTCCATTTCTGACTGGGAAGCAAACACTAGCTCGCCTTACAAGAAACACACTCTGCTTTTGAGAAAAGAGCACTCTTCTACTCTACTGTGTTTCCTATGGGGTCCAAACAGTGAGCTTGCTCAGAACAAAAGAACTGTACATCCTACACACAGGGGCCATATCTAGTTCAACTCTGCTTAGGAAACTGACAAGAACAGCAGCTCCTCTTCAGTCCAATACACTGTATTTGCTAGGAACAGACGCCAGTGCTATTTGCACTGTGTACGGCAATGGGAGCGCAATAGTGACTCTTCTTACCATTAAACAACTCTTGTTCCAGGACCAGAAACTGCATATGATTCCACTCCATTTAGGACTTTAAACAAATGCTAGCTCGCCTTACAAGAAACACACTCTGCTTTTGAGAAAAGAGCAGTCTTCTACTCTACTGTGTATCCTATGGGGCCAGAACAGTGAGCTTGCTCAGAACAAAAGAACTGTGCTTCCTACACACTCAGGCCATATCTAGTTCAACTCTGCTAAGGAAACTGACAAGAACAGTAGCTCCTCTTCAGTCCAATACACTGCAATTGCTGGGAACAGACGAGAGCGCTATTTGCACTGTGAATGGCAATGGGAGCGCAATAGTGACTTTCCTTACTAGAAAACAAGTCTTGCTCGTAGGACAAAAACTGCATGTGATTCAACACCATTTATAACTGGGAAATATACACTAGCTCTTCTTACAAGAAACACACTCTGCTTTTGAGAAAATAGCACTCATCTACTCTACTGTGTTTACTATAGGGCCAGAACAGTGAGCATTCTCAGAACTAAAGAACTGTGCATCCTACACACTCGGGCCATATCTAGTTCAACTCTGCTTAGGAAACTGACAAGAAGAGTAGCTCCTCTTCCGTCCAATACACTGTACTTGCTGGGAATAGACACGAGTGCTATTTGCACTGAGTACAGCAATGGGAGCCCAATAGTGACTCTTCTTACAAGAAAACAACTCTTGCTGGCAGGACCAGAAACTGCCTGGGATTCCACTCCATTTAGGACTTTAAACAAATGCTAGCTTGCCTTACAAGAAACACACTCTGCTTTTGAGAAAAGAGCAGTCTTCTACTCTACTGTGTATCCTATGGGGCCAGAACAGTGAGCTTGCTCAGAACAAAGGAACTGGGCTTCCTATGCACACGGGCCATATCTAGTTCAACTCTGCTTAGGAAACTGACAAGAACAGTAGCTCCGCTTCAGTCCAATACACTGTACTTGCTGGGAACAGACGCGAGTGCTATTTGCACTGTGTATGGCAATGGCAATGCAAGAGTGACTTTCCTTACCAGAAAACAACTCTTGCTCTTAGGACCAAAAACTGCATGTGATTCATTCCATTTAGGACTGGGAAATAAACGCTAGCTTGCCTTACAAGAAACACACTCGGCTTTTGAGAAAAGAGAACTCTTCTACTCTACTGTGTTTCCCATGGGGTTCAAATAGTGAGCTTGCTCAGAACAAAAGAACTGTGCTTCCTACACACACGGGCCATATCTAGTTCAACTCTGCTTAGGAAACTGACAAGAACGGTAGCTCATCCTCAGTCCAATACACTGTCCTAGCTGGGAACAGACGCGAGTGCTATTTGTACTGTGTATGGCAATAGGAGCGCAATAGTGACTCTTCTTATCAGAAAACAACTCTTGCTGGTAGGACCAGAAACTCCATGGGATTCAACTCTATTTAGGACTGGGAAACAAACGATAGCTCGACTTACAAGAAACACACTGTGGATTGAGAAAGGAGCACTCTTCTACTCTAATGTGATTACTATAGGGCCAGAACAGTGAGCATTCTTAGAACAAAAGAACTGTGCTTCCTACACACACCGTCCATATCTAGTTAAACTCTGCCTAGGAAACTGAAAAGAACAGTAGATTCTTTTCAGTCCAATAAACTGTACATGCTGGGAACACACGCCAGGGCTATTTGGCCTGTGTATGAAAATAGGAGCACAATAGTGACTTTTCTTACCAGAAAACAACTCTTGCTCATAGGATCTGAAACTTCATGGGATTCAACTCGATTTAGAACTGGGAAACAAACGTTAGCTCGCCTTAAAGGAAACACACTCTGCTTTTGAGAAAAGAGCACTCTTCTACTCTACTGTGTTTCCTATAGGGCCAGAAGAGTGAGCTTTCTCAGAACAAAAGTACTGTGTTTCGTACACACTCGGGCCATATCTAGTTCAACTCCGCTTAGGAACTGACGAGAACAGTAGCTCCTCTTCAGTCCAGTACAGTGTACTTGCTGGGAACAGACACGAGTGCTATATGTACTGTGTATGGCAATGGGAGCACAATAGTGACTCTTCTTACCAGAAAACAACTCTTGCATCTAGGACCAGAAACTGCATGTGATTCAACTCCATTTAGGACTGGGAAACAAATGCTCGCTCGCCTTACAAGAAAAACACTCTGCTTTTGAGAAAAGAGCACTCTTCTACTCTACTGTGTTTCCTATAGGGCCAGAACAGTCAGCTTGCTCAGAACAAAAGAACTGTGCTTCCTACACACATGGGCCATATCTAGTTCAACTATGCTTAGGAAACTGTCAAGAGCAGTAGCTCCTTTTCAGTCAAATACACTGTACTTGCTAGGAACAGACACCAGTGCTATTTGCACTGTGTAGGGCAATGGGAGCGCAATAGTGACTCTTCTTACCAGAAAACAACTCTTGCTCCTAGGACCAGAAACTGCATCGGATTCAACTCCATTTCTGACTGGGAAACAAAAACTAGCTCGCCTTATAAGAAACACACTCTGCTTTTGAGAAAAGAGCACTCTTCTACTCTACTGTGCTTCCTATAGGGCCAGAACAGTGAGCTTGCTCAGAACAAAAGAACTGTGCTTCCTACACACACGGGCCATATCTAGTTCAACTCTGCTTAGAAACTGACAAGAACAGTAGCTCCTCTTCAGTCCAATACACTGTAATTTCTGCGAAGAGACACGAGTACTGTTTGCACTGTGTATGGCAATGGTAGCACAATAGTGACTCTTCTTAACAGAAAACAACTCTTGCGCGTAGGACCAGAAACTACATGGGATTCAACTCCATTTCTGACTGGGAAACAAACCCTAGCTCGCCTTACAAGAAACACACTCTGCTTTTGAGAAAAGAGCATTCTTCTACTCTACTGTGTTTCCTATGGGGTCCAAACAGTGAGCTTGCTCAGAACAAAAGAACTGTGCTTCCTATACACACGGGCCATATCTAGTTCAACTCTGCTTAGGAAACTGACAAGAACAGTAGCTCCTCTTCAGTCCAATAAACTGTACTCTCTGGGAACAGACGCGAGTGCTATTTGCACTGTGTATGGCAATGGGAGCACAATAGTGACTTTCCTTACCAGAAAACAACTCTTGCTTGTAGGACCAAAAACTAAATGTGATTCAACTCCATTTAGGACTGGGAAACAAACGCTAGCTCGTCTTAGAAGAAACACACTCTGCTTTTGAGAAAAGAACACTCTTCTACTCTACTGTGTTTCCTATAGGGCCAGAGCAGTGAGCTTGCTCAGAAGAAAAGAACTGTGCTTTCTGCTCAATGGGGCCATATCTAGTTCAACTCTGCTTAGGAAACTGACAAGAACAGTAGATCCTCTTCAGTCCAATACACTGTACATGCTGGGAACAGACGCCAGTGCTTCTTGCCCTGTGTATGAAAATTGGAGCGCAATAGTGACACTTCTTACCAGAAAACAATTCTCCCTCGTAGGACCACAAATTGCATGGTATTCAACTCCATTTCTGACTGGGAAGCAAACACTAGCTCGCCTTACAAGAAACACACTCTGCTTTTGAGAAAAGAGCACTCTTCTACTCTACTGTGTTTCCTATGGGGTCCAAACAGTGAGCTTGCTCAGAACAAAAGAACTGTACATCCTACACACAGGGGCCATATCTAGTTCAACTCTGCTTAGGAAACTGACAAGAACAGCAGCTCCTCTTCAGTCCAATACACTGTATTTGCTAGGAACAGACGCCAGTGCTATTTGCACTGTGTACGGCAATGGGAGCGCAATAGTGACTCTTCTTACCATTAAACAACTCTTGTTCCAGGACCAGAAACTGCATATGATTCCACTCCATTTAGGACTTTAAACAAATGCTAGCTCGCCTTACAAGAAACACACTCTGCTTTTGAGAAAAGAGCAGTCTTCTACTCTACTGTGTATCCTATGGGGCCAGAACAGTGAGCTTGCTCAGAACAAAAGAACTGTGCTTCCTACACACTCAGGCCATATCTAGTTCAACTCTGCTAAGGAAACTGACAAGAACAGTAGCTCCTCTTCAGTCCAATACACTGCAATTGCTGGGAACAGACGAGAGCGCTATTTGCACTGTGAATGGCAATGGGAGCGCAATAGTGACTTTCCTTACTAGAAAACAAGTCTTGCTCGTAGGACAAAAACTGCATGTGATTCAACACCATTTATAACTGGGAAATATACACTAGCTCTTCTTACAAGAAACACACTCTGCTTTTGAGAAAATAGCACTCATCTACTCTACTGTGTTTACTATAGGGCCAGAACAGTGAGCATTCTCAGAACTAAAGAACTGTGCATCCTACACACTCGGGCCATATCTAGTTCAACTCTGCTTAGGAAACTGACAAGAAGAGTAGCTCCTCTTCCGTCCAATACACTGTACTTGCTGGGAATAGACACGAGTGCTATTTGCACTGAGTACAGCAATGGGAGCCCAATAGTGACTCTTCTTACAAGAAAACAACTCTTGCTGGCAGGACCAGAAACTGCCTGGGATTCCACTCCATTTAGGACTTTAAACAAATGCTAGCTTGCCTTACAAGAAACACACTCTGCTTTTGAGAAAAGAGCAGTCTTCTACTCTACTGTGTATCCTATGGGGCCAGAACAGTGAGCTTGCTCAGAACAAAGAACTGTGCTTCCTACACACACGGGCCATATCTAGTTCAACTCTGCTTAGGAAACTGACAAGAACAGGAGATCCTCTTCAGTCCAATACACTGTACTTGCCGGGAACAGACGCGAGGGCTATTTGCACTGGGTATGGCAATGGGAGCACAATAGTGACTTTCCTTACCAGAAAACAACTCTTGCTCGTAGGACCAAAAACTGCATGTGACTCAATTCCATTTAGGACTGGGAAACAAACGCTAGCTCGTCTTAGAAGAAACACACTCTGCTTTTGAGAAAAGAACACTCTTCTACTCTACTGTGTTTCCTATAGGGCCAGAACAGTGAGCTTGCTCAGAACAAAAGAACTGTGCTTCCTACTCAAACAGGCCATATCTAGTTCAACTCTGCTTAGGAAACTGACAAGAACAGTAGATCCTCTTCAGTCCAATACACTGTACATGCTGGGAACAGACGCCAGTGCTTCTAGCCCTGTGTATGAAAATTGGAGCGCAATAGTGACTCTTCTTACCAGAAAACAACTCTTGCTCGTAGGACCAGAAATTGCATCGGATTCAACTCCATTTCTGACTGGGAAACAAACACTAGCTCGCCTTATAAGAAACACACTCTGCTTTTGAGAAAAGAGCACTCTTCTACTCTACTGTGTTTCCTATGTGGTCCAAACAGTGAGCTTGATCAGAACAAAAGAACTGTACTTCCTACACACAGGGGCCATATCTAGTTCAACACTGCTTAGGAAACTGACAAGAACAGTAGCTCCTCTTCAGTCCAATACACTGTACTTGCTGGGAACAGACGCGAGTGCTATTTGCACTGTTTATGGCATTGGGAGCCCAATAGTGACTCTTCTTACCAGAAAACAACTCTTGCTCATAGGAACAAAAACTGCATGTGATTCAACTCCATATAGGACTTGGAAACAAATGCTAGCTCGCCTTACAAGAAACACACTCTGCTTTTGAGAAAAGAGCACTCTTCTACTCTACTGTGTTTCCTATATGGCCAGAACAGTGAGCTTGCTCAGAACAAAAGAACTGTGCTTCCTACACACGGGTCATATGTAGTTAACCTCTGCTTAGGAAACCAACAAGAACAGTAGCTCCTCTTCAGTCCAATACACTGTACTTGCTGGGAACAGACGCCAGTGCTATTTGCACTGTGTATGGCAATGGGAGCACAATAGTGACTCTTCTTACCAAAAAACAACTCTTGCTCATAGGACCAAAAACTGCATGTGATTCAACTCCATTTAGGACTGGGAAACAAACGCTAGCTCGCCGTACAAGAAACACGCTCTGCTTTTGAGAAAAGAGCACTCTTCTACTCTACTGAGTTTCCTATGGTGTCCGAACATTGAGCTTGCTCAGAACAAAAGAACTGTGCTTCCTACACACACGGGCCATATCTAGTTCAACACTGCTTAGGAAACTGACAAGAACAGTAGCTCCTCTTCAGTCCAATACACTGTACTTGCTGGGAACAGACGCGAGTTCTATTTGCACTGTGTATGGCAAGGGAAGCACATTAGTGACTCTTCTTACCAGAAAACAACTCTTGCTCATAGGAACAAAAACTGCATGTGATTCAACTCCATATAGGACTTGGAAACAAATGCTAGCTCGCCTTACAAGAAACACACTCTGCTTTTGAGAAAAGAGCACTCTTCTACTCTACTGTGTTTCCTATGGTGTCTGAACAGTGAGGTTGCTCAGAACAAAAGGACTGTGCTTCCTACACACAGGGGCCATATCTAGTTCAACTCTGCTTAGGAAAATGACAAGAACAGTACCTCCTCTTCAGTCCAATACACTGTACTTCCTGGGAGCAGATGCAAGTGCTGTTTGCAATGTGTATGGCAATGGGAGCGCAATAGTGACTCTTCTTACCAGAAAACAACTCTTGCTCCTAGGACCAGAAACTGCATGTGATTCAACTCCATTTAGGACTGGGAAACAAACGCTAGCTCTTCTTACAAGAAACACACTCTGCTTTTGAGAAAAGAGCACTCTTCTACTCTACTGTGTTTCCTATGGGATCCGAACAGTGAGCTTGCTCAGAACAAAGAACTGTGCTTCCTACACACACGGGCCGTATCTAGTTCAACTCTGCTTAGGAGACTGACAAGAACAGTAGCTCCTTTTCAGTCCAATACACTGTACTTGCTGGGAAAAGACGCGAGTGCTATTTGCACTGTGTATGGAAATGGTAGTACAATAGTGACACTTCTTAACAGAAAACAACTTTTGCTCATAGGAGCAGAAACTGCATGGGATTCAACTCCATTTCTGAGTGGGAAACAAACACTAGCTCGCCTTAGAAGAAACACAATCTGCTTTTGAGAAAAGAGCACTCTTTTGTTCTACTGTGTTTCCTATGGGGTCCAAACAGTGAGCTTGCTCAGAACAAAAGAACTGTGCTTCATACATACAAGGGCCATATCAAGTTCAACTCTGCTTAGGAAACTGACAAGAACAGTAGCTCCTCTTCAGTCCAATACACTGTACTTCCTGGGAACAGACGCCAGTGTTATTTGCACTGTGTATGGCAATGGGAACGCAATAGTGACTTTTCTTAAAGAAAACAACTCTCGCTTGTAGGACCAAAAACTGCATGGGATTCAACTCTATTTAGGACTGTGAAACAAACGCTAGCTCACCTTACAAGAAACCCACTTTGCTTTGAGAAAAGAGCACACATCTACTCTACTGTGTTTCCTATATGGTCCAAAGAGTGAGCTTGCTCAGAACAAAAGAAACTGTGCTTCCTACACACACGGCAGTATCTAGCTCAATTCTGCTTAGGAAACTGACAAGAACAGTATCTCCACTTCAGTCCAATACACAGTACATGCTGGGAACAGATGCCAGTGCTATTTGCCCTGTGTATGACAATGGGAGCGCAATAGTGACTTTTCTTACCAGAAAACAACTCTTGCTCATAGGACCAGAAAATGCATGTGATTCAACTCCATTTAGGACTGGGAAACAAACACTAGCTCGCCTTACAAGAAACACACTCTGCTTTTGAGAAAAGAGCACTCTTCTACTCTACTGTGTTTCCTATAGGGCCAGAACAGTGAGCTTGCTCAGAACAAAAGAACAGTGCTTCCTACACACACGGGCCATATCTAGTTCAACTCCGCTTAGAAACTGACAAGAACAGTAGCTCCTCTTCAGTCCAATACACTGTAATTTCTTGGAAGAGACAGGAGTGCTGTTTGCACTCTGTATGGCAATGGTAGCACAATAGTGACTCTTCTTAACAGAAAACAACTCTTGCGTGTAGGACCAGAAACTGCATGGGATTCAACTCCATTTCTGACTGGGAAACAAACCCTAGCTCGCCTTACAAGAAACATACTCTGCTTTTGAGAAAAGAGCACTCTTCTACTCTACTGTGTTTCCTATAGGCCAGAAGAGTGAGCTTGCTCAGAACAAAAGAACTGTGCTTCCTATACACACGGGCCATTTCTAGTTCAACTCTGCTTAGGAAACTGACAAGAACAGTAGCTCCTCTTCAGTCCAATAAACTGTACTTTCTGGGAACAGAAGCGGGTGCTATTTGCACTGTGTATGGCAATGGGAGCGCAATAGTGACTTTCCTTACCAGAAAACAACTCTTGCTTGTAGGACCAAAAACTACGTGTGATTCAACTCCATTTAGGACTGGGAAACAAACGCTAGCTCGTCTTAGAAGAAACACACTCTGCTTTTGAGAAAAGAACACTCTTCTACTCTACTGTGTTTCCTGTAGGGCCAGAAGAGTGAGCTTGCTCAGAAGAAAAGAACTGTGCTTTCTGCTCAATGGGGCCATATCTAGTTCAACTCTGCTTAGGAAACTGACAAGAACAGTAGATCCTCTTCAGTCCAATACACTGTACATGCTGGTAACAGACGCCAGTGCTTCTTGCCCTGTGTATGAAAATTGGAGCACAATAGTGACTCTTCTTACCAGAAAACAACTCTTGCTCGTAGGACCAGAAACTGAATGAGATTCAACTCCATTTCTGACTGTTAAACAAACACTAGCTCGCCTTATAAGAAACACACTCTGCTTTTGAGAAAAGAGCACTCTTCTACTCTACTTGTTTCCTATAGGGCCAGAACAGTGAGCATGCTCAGAACAAAAGAACTGTGCTTCCTAAACACAGGGGCCATATCTAGTTCAACTCTGCTTAGGAAACTGACAAGAACAGTAGCTCCTCTTCAGTCCAATACACTGTAGTTGCTGGGAACAGACGGGAGTGCTATTTGCACTGTGTACGAGAATGGGAGCACAATAGTGACTCTTCTTACCAGAAAACAACTCTTGCTTGTAGGACCAAAAACTGCATGTGATTCAACTCCATTTAGGACTGGGAAACAGACGCTAGGTCGCCTTACAAGAAACACACTCTGCTTTTGAGAAAAGAGCACTCTTCTACTCTACTGTGGTTCCAATAGGGCCAGAACAGTGAGCTTTCTCAGAACTAAAGAACTGTGCATTCTACACACAAGGGCCATATCTAGTTCAACTCTGTTTAGAAAACTGACAAGAACCATAGCTCCTCTTCAGTCCAATACACTGTACTTGCTGGGAACAGACGCATGTGCTATTTGCACTGTGTACGGCAATGGGAGCCCAATAGTGACTCTTCTTACCAGAAAACAACTCTTGCTCCTAGGACCAGAACCTGCATGTGATTCAACTCCAATTAAGAATGGGAAACAAACGCTCGCTCGCCTTACAAGAAACACACTCTGCTTTTGAGAAAAGAGCACTCTTCTACTCTACTGTTTTTCCTATAGGGCCAGAACAGTGAGCTTGCTCAGAACAAAAGAACTGTGCTTCCTACACACATGGGCCATATCTAGTTCAACTCTGCTTAGGAAACTGACAAGAACAGTAGCTCCTCTTCAGTCCAATACACTGTACTTGCTGGGAACAGACGCATGAGCTATTTGCACTGTGTACGGCAATGGGAGCGCAATAGTGACTCTTCTTACCAGAAAACAACTCTTGATGGCAGGACCAGAAACTGCATGGGATTCAACTCCATTTAGGACTGGGAAACAAATGCTAGCTCGCCTTACAAGAAACACATTCTGCTTTTGAGAAAAGAGCACTCTTCTACTCTACTGTGTTTCCTATAAGCCAGAACAGTGAGCTTGCTCAGAACAAAGGAACTGGGCTTCCTACGCACACGGGCCATATCTAGTTCAACTCTGCTTAGGAAACTGACAAGAACAGTAGCTCCTCTTCAGTTCAATACACTGTACTTGCTGGGAACAGACACGAGTGCTATTTGCACTGTGTACGAGAATGGGAGCTCAATAGTGACTCTTCTTACCAGAAAAGAACTCTTGCGCATAGGATCAGAAACTGCATGGGATTCAACTCGATTTAGAACTGGAAAACAAACTCTAGCTCGCCTTACAAGAAACACACTCTGCTTTTGAGAAAAGAGCACTCTTCTACTCTACAGTGTTTCCTATAGGGCCAGAACAGTGAGCTTGCTCAGAACAAAAGAACTGTGCTTCCTACACACTCGGGCCATATCTAGTTCAACTCTGTTTAGGAACTGACGAGAACAGTAGCTCCTCTTTAGTCCAATACAGTGTACTTGCTGGAAACAGACGCGAGTGCTATATGTACTGTGTATGGCAATGGGAGCACAATAGTGACTCTTCTTACCAGAAAACAACTCTTGCTCGTAGGACTAGAAACTGCATGTGATTCTAGTCCTTTTAGGACTGGGAAACAAAAGCTACCTCGCCTTAAAATAAACACACTCTGCTTTTGAGAAAAGAACACTCTTTTACTCTACTGTGTGTCCTATAGGGCCAGAACAGTGAGCTTGCTCAGAACAAAAGAACTGTGCTTCCTACACACACGGGCCATATCTAGTTCAACTCTGCTTAGGAAACTGACAAGAACAGTAGCTCCTCTTCAGTCCAATACACTGTACTTGCTGGGAACAGACGCCAGTGCTATATGCACTGTGTATGGCAATAGGAGCTCAATAGTGACTCTTCTTACCAGAAAACAAGTCTTGCTCGTAGGAACAGAAGCTGCATGTGATTCAACGCCATTTAGGACTGGGAAACAAATGCTAGCTTGCCTTACAAGAAACACACTTTGCTTTTGAGAAAAGAGCACTCTTCTACTCTACTGTGTTTCGTATAGGGCCAGAACAGTGAGCTTGCTCAGAACAAAAGAACTGTGCTTCCTACACACACGGGACATATCTAGTTGAACTCTGCTTAGGAAACTGACAAGAACAGTAGCTCCTCTTCAGTCCAATACACTGTACTTTCTGGGAACATACGTGAGTGCTATTTGTACTGTGTACGAGAATGGGAGCGCAATAATTACTCTTCTTACCAGAAAACAACTCTTGCTCATAGGACCAGAAACTGCATGTGATTTAACTCCATTTAGGACTGGGAAACAAACGCTAGCTCACCTTACAAGAAACACACTCTGCTTTAGAGAAAAGAGCACTCTTCTACTCTACTGTGTTTCCTATAGGGCCAGAACAGTGAGCTTGCTCAGAACAAAAGAACTGTGCTTCCTACACACTCGGGCCATATCAAGTTCAACTCTGCTTAGGAAACTGACAAGAACAGTAGCTCGTCTTCAGTCCAATACACTGTACTTGCTGGGAACAGACACGAGTGCTATATGTACTGTGTATGGCAATGGGAGCGCAATAGTGACTCTTCTTACCAGAAAACACCTCTTGCTCATAGGACTAGAAACTGCATGGGTTCAACTCCATTTAGGACTGGGAAACAAACGCTTGCTCGCCTTACAAGAAACACTCTCTGCTTTTGAGAAAAGAGCACTCTTCTACTCTACAGTGTGTCCTATATGGCCAGAACAGTGAGCTTGCTCAGAACAAAAGAACTGTGCTTCCTGCACATACGGGCCATATCTAGTTCAACTCTCTTTAGAAAACTAACAAGAACCATAGCTCTTCTTCAGTCAAAACCACTTTACTTGCTAGGAACAGACGGCAGTGCTATTTGCACTGTGTAGGGCAATGGGAGCGCAATATTGACTCTTCTTACCAGAAAACAACTCTTGCTCCTAGGACCAGAAACTGCATGTGATTCAACTCCATTTAGGACTGGGAAACAAACGCTCGCTTGCCTTACAAGAAACACACTCTGCTTTTGAGAAAAGAGCACTCTTCTACTCTACTGTGTTTCCTATAGGGCCAGAACAGTGAGCTTGCTCAGAACAAAAGAACTGTGCTTCCTACACACATGGGCCATATCTAGTTCAAATCTGCTTAGGAAACTGACAAGAACAGTATCTCCTTTTCAGTCAAATACACTGTACTTGCTAGGAACAGATGCCAGTGCTATTTGCACTGTGTAGGGCAATGGGAGCACAATAGTGACTCTTCTTACCAGAAAACAACTCTTGCTCCTAGGACCAGAAACTGCATGTGATTCAACTCCATATAGGACTGGGAAACAACCGCTAGCTTGCCTTACAAGAAACACACTCTGCTTTTGAGAAAAGAGCACTCTTCTACTCTACTGTGTTTCCTATAGGGCCGGAACAGTGAGCTTGCTCAGAACAAAAGAACTGTGCTTCCTACACACACGGGCCATATCTAGTTCAACTCTGCTTAGGAAAATGACAAGAACAGTAGCTCGTCTCAGTCCAATACACTGTACTTGCTGGGAACAGACACATGTGCTATTTGCACTGTGTACGGCAATGGGAACCCAATAGTGACTCTTCTTACCAGAAAACAACTCTTGCTGGCAGGACCAAAAACTGCATGGGATTCAACTCCATTTAGCACTGGGAAACATACGCTAGCTCGCCTTACAAAAAACACACTCTGCTTTTGAGAAAAGAGCACTCTTCTACTCTACTGTGTTTCCTATAGGGCCGGAACAGTGAGCTTGCTCAGAACAAAGGAACTGTGCTTCCTACGCACACGGGCCATATCTAGTTAAACTTTGCTTAGGAGACTGACAAGAACATTAGCTCCTCTTCAGTCCAATACACTGTACTTGGTGGGAACAGACGCGAGTGCTATTTGCACTGTGTATGGCAATGGGAGAGCAATAGTGACTATTCTTACTAGAAAACAATTCTTGCTCGTAGGACCAGAAACTGCATGGGATTCAACTCCATTTAGAACGGAGAAACAAACCCTAGCTTGCCTTACAAGAAACACTCTCTGCTTTTGAGAAAAGAGCACTCTTCTACTCTACTGTGTGTCCTATAGGGCCAGAACTGTGAGCTTGCTCAGAACTAAAGAACTGTGATTCCTGCACACACGGGCCATATCTAGTTCATTCTGCTTAGAAAACTGACAAGAACCATAGCTCCTCTTCAGTCAAATACACTGTACTTGCTAGGAACAGATGGCAGTGCTATTTGCACTGTGTAGGGCAATGGGAGCGCAATAGTGACTCTTCTTACCAGAAAACAACTCTTGCTAATAGGACCAGAACCTGCATGTGATTCAACTCCATTTAGAACTGGGAAACAAACGCTAGCTTGCCTTACAAGAAACACTCTCTGCTTTTGAGAAAAGAGCACTCTTCTACTCTACTGTGGTTCCTATAGGGCCAGAACAGTGAGCTTTCTCAGAACTAAAGAACTGTGCATCCTACACACACGGGCCATATCTAGTTCAACTCTGCTTAGGAAACTGACAAGAACAGTAGCTCCTCTTCAGTACAATACACTGTACTTGCTGGGAACAGACGCATGAGCTATTTGCACTGTGTACGGCAATGGGAGCGCAATAGTGACTCTTCTTACCAGAAAACAACTCTTGCTGGCAGGACCAGAAACTGCATGGGATTCAACTCCATTTAGGACTCGGAAACAAACGCTAGCTCGCCTTACAAGAAACACACTCTGCTTTTGAGAAAAGAGCACTCTTCTACTCTACTGTGTTTCCTATAGCGCCAGAACAGTGAGCTTGCTCAGAACAAAGGAACTGTGCTTCCTACGCACACGGGCCATATCTAGTTCAACTCTGCTTAGGAAACTGACAAGAACAGTAGCTCCTCTTCAGTCCAATACACTGTACTTGCTGGGAACAGACACGAGTGCTATTTGCACTGTGTACGAGAATGGGAGCACAGTAGTGACTCTTCTTACCAGAAAACAACTCTTGCTCATAGAATCAGAAACTGCATGGGATTCAACTCGATTTGGAACTGGGAAACAAACGCTAGCTCGCCTTAAAGGAAACACACTCTGCTTTTGAGAAAAGAGCACTCTTCTACTCTACTGTGTTTCCTATAGGGCCAGAAGAGTGAGCTTTCTCAGAACAAAAGTACTGTGTTTCGTACACACTCGGGCCATATCTAGTTCAACTCCGCTTAGGAACTGACGAGAACAGTAGCTCCTCTTCAGTCCAGTACAGTGTACTTGCTGGGAACAGACACGAGTGCTATATGTACTGTGTATTGCAATGGGAGCACAATAGTGACTCTTCTTACCAGAAAACAACTCTTGCTCCTAGGACCAGAAACTGCATGTGATTCAACTCCATTTAGGACTGGGAAACAAATGCTCGCTCGCCTTACAAGAAAAACACTCTGCTTTTGAGAAAAGAGCACTCTTCTACTCTACTGTGTTTCCTATAGGGCCAGAACAGTCAGCTTGCTCAGAACAAAAGAACTGTGCTTCCTACACACATGGGCCATATCTAGTTCAACTATGCTTAGGAAACTGTCAAGAGCAGTAGCTCCTTTTCAGTCAAATACACTGTACTTGCTAGGAACAGACACCAGTGCTATTTGCACTGTGTAGGGCAATGGGAGCGCAATACTGACTCTTCTTACCAGAAAACAACTCTTGCTCCTAGGACCAGAAACTGCATGTGATTCAACTCCATTTAGGACTGGGAAACAACCGCTAGCTTGCCTTACAAGAAACACACTCTGCTTTTGAGAAAAGAGCACTCTTCTACTCTACTGTGTTTCCTATAGGGCCAGAACAGTGAGTTTGCTCAGAACAAAAGAACTGTGCTTCCTACACTCACGGGCCATATCTAGTTCAACTCTGCTTAGGAAACTGACAAGAACAGTAGCTCGTCTTCAGTCCAATACACTGTACCTGCTGGGAACAGACGCGAGTGCTATTTGCACTGTGTACGAGAATGGGAGCACAATAGTGACTCTTCTTACCAGAAAACAACTCTTGCTCGTAGGACCAGAAATTGCATGTGATTCAACTCCATTTAGGACTGGGAAACAGACGCTAGGTCGCCTTACAAGAAACACACTCTGCTTTTGAGAAAAGAGCACTCTTCTACTCTACTGTGTTTCCTATAGGGCCAGAACAGTGAGCTTGCTCAGAACAAAGGAACTGGGCTTCCTATGCACACGGGCCATATCTAGTTCAACTCTGCTTAGGAAACTGACAAGAACAGTAGCACCTCTTCAGTTCAATACACTGTACTTGCTGGGAACAGACATGAGTGCTATTTGCACTGTGTACGAGAATGGGAGCTCAATAGTGACTCTTCTTACCAGAAAACAACTCTTGCGTGTAGGATCAAAAACTGCATGGGATTCAACTCGATTTAGAACTGGAAAACAAACGCTAGCTCGCCTTACAAGTAACACACTCTGCTTTTGAGAAAAGAGCACTCTTCTACTCTACTGTGTTTCCTATAGGGCCAGAACAGTCAGCTTGCTCAGAACAAAAGAACTGTGCTTCCTACACACATGGGCCATATCTAGTTCAACTATGCTTAGGAAACTGTGAAGAACAGTAGCTTCTTTTCAGTCAAATACACTGTACTTGCTAGGAACAGACGCAAGTGCTATTTGCACTCTGTAGGGCAATGGGAGCGCAATAGTGACTCTTCTTACCAGAAAACAACTTTTGCTCCTAGGACCAGAAACTGCATGTGATTCAACTCCATTTAGGACTGGTAAACAACCGCTAGCTTGCCTTACAAGAAACACACTCTGCTTTTGAGAAAAGAGCACTCTTCTACTCTACTGTGTTTCCTATAGGGCCAGAACAGTGAGTTTGCTCAGAACAAAAGAACTGTGCTTCCTACATACACGGGCCATATTTAGTTCAACTCTGCTTAGGAAACTGACAAGAACAGTAGCTCCTCTTCACTCCAATACACTGTACGTGCTGGTAACAGACGCATGTGCTATTTGCACTGTGTACAGCAATGGGAGCACAATAGTGACTCTTCTTACAAGAAAACAACTCTTGCTGGTATGACCAGAAATTGCATGGGATTCAACTCCATTTAGGACTGGGAAACAAACGCTAGCTCGCCTTACAAGAAACACACTCTGCTTTTGAGAAAAGAGCACTCTTCTACTCTACTGTGTTTCCTATGGGGCCAGAACAGTGAGCTTGCTCAGAACAAAAGAACTGTGCTTCCTACACACTCGGGCCATATCTAGTTCAACTCTGCTTAGAAAACTGACAAGAACAGTAGCTCCTCTTCAGTCCAATACACTGTACTTGCTGGGAACAGACGCCAGTGCTATATGCACTGTGTATGGCAATAGGAGCTCAATAGTGACTCTTCTTACCAGAAAACAAGTCTTGCTCGTAGGAACAGAAGCTGCATGTGATTCAACGCCATTTAGGACTGGGAAACAAATGCTAGCTTGCCTTACAAGAAACACACTTTGCTTTTGAGAAAAGAGCACTCTTCTACTCTACTGTGTTTCGTATAGGGCCAGAACAGTGAGCTTGCTCAGAACAAAAGAACTGTGCTTCCTACACACACGGGACATATCTAGTTCAACTCTGCTTAGGAAACTGACAAGAACAGTAGCTCCTCTTCAGTCCAATACACTGTAATTTCTGGGAACATACGTGAGTGCTATTTGTACTGTGTACGAGAATGGGAGCGCAATAATTACTCTTCTTACCAGAAAACAACTCTTGTTCGTAGGACCAGAAACTGCATGTGATTTAACTCCATTTAGGACTGGGAAACAAACGCTAGCTCACCTTACAAGAAACACACTCTGCTTTAGAGAATAGAGCACTCTTCTACTCTACTGTGTTTCCTATAGGGCCAGAACAGTGAGCTTGCTCAGAACAAAAGAACTGTGCTTCCTACACACTCGGGCCATATCAAGTTCAACTCTGCTTAGGAAACTGACAAGAACAGTAGCTCGTCTTCAGTCCAATACACTGTACTTGCTGGGAACAGACACGAGTGCTATATGTACTGTGTATGGCAATGGGAGCGCAATAGTGACTCTTCTACCAGAAAACAACTCTTGCTCATAGGACTAGAAACTGCATGGGTTCAACTCCATTTAGGACTGGGAAACAAACGCTTGCTCGCCTTACAAGAAACACTCTCTGCTTTTGAGAAAAGAGCACTCTTCTACTCTACAGTGTGTCCTATATGGCCAGAACAGTGAGCTTGCTCAGAACAAAAGAACTGTGCTTCCTGCACATACGGGCCATATCTAGTTCAACTCTGTTTAGAAAACTGACAAGAACCATAGCTCTTCTTCAGTCAAAACCACTTTACTTGCTAGGAACAGACGGCAGTGCTATTTGCACTGTGTAGGGCAATGGGAGCGCAATATTGACTCTTCTTACCAGAAAACAACTCTTGCTACTAGGACCAGAAACTGCATGTGATTCAACTCCATTTAGGACTGGGAAACAAACGCTCGCTCGCCTTACAAGAAACACACTCTGCTTTTGAGAAAAGAGCACTCTTCTACTCTACTGTGTTTCCTATAGGGCCAGAACAGTGAGCTTGCTCAGAACAAAAGAACTGTGCTTCCTACACACATGGGCCATATCTAGTTCAAATCTGCTTAGGAAACTGACAAGAACAGTAGCTCCTTTTCAGTCAAATACACTGTACTTGCTAGGAACAGATGCCAGTGCTATTTGCACTGTGTAGGGCAATGGGAGCGCAATAGTGACTCTTCTTACCAGAAAACAACTCTTGCTCCTAGGACCAGAAACTGCATGTGATTCAACTCCATATAGGACTGGGAAACAACCGCTAGCTTGCCTTACAAGAAACACACTCTGCTTTTGAGAAAAGAGCACTCTTCTACTCTACTGTGTTTCCTATAGGGCCGGAACAGTGAGCTTGCTCAGAACAAAAGAACTGTGCTTCCTACACACACGGGCCATATCTAGTTCAACTCTGCTTAGGAAAATGACAAGAACAGTAGCTCGTCTCAGTCCAATACACTGTACTTGCTGGGAACAGACACATGTGCTATTTGCACTGTGTACGGCAATGGGAACCCAATAGTGACTCTTCTTACCAGAAAACAACTCTTGCTGGCAGGACCAAAAACTGCATGGGATTCAACTCCATTTAGCACTGGGAAACATACGCTAGCTCGCCTTACAAAAAACACACTCTGCTTTTGAGAAAAGAGCACTCTTCTACTCTACTGTGTTTCCTATAGGGCCGGAACAGTGAGCTTGCTCAGAACAAAGGAACTGTGCTTCCTACGCACACGGGCCATATCTAGTTAAACTTTGCTTAGGAGACTGACAAGAACATTAGCTCCTCTTCAGTCCAATACACTGTACTTGGTGGGAACAGACGCGAGTGCTATTTGCACTGTGTATGGCAATGGGAGCGCAATAGTGACTATTCTTACTAGAAAACAATTCTTGCTCGTAGGACCAGAAACTGCATGGGATTCAACTCCATTTAGAACGGAGAAACAAACCCTAGCTTGCCTTACAAGAAACACTCTCTGCTTTTGAGAAAAGAGCACTCTTCTACTCTACTGTGTGTCCTATAGGGCCAGAACTGTGAGCTTGCTCAGAACTAAAGAACTGTGATTCCTGCACACACGGGCCATATCTAGTTCATTCTGCTTAGAAAACTGACAAGAACCATAGCTCCTCTTCAGTCAAATACACTGTACTTGCTAGGAACAGATGGCAGTGCTATTTGCACTGTGTAGGGCAATGGGAGCGCAATAGTGACTCTTCTTACCAGAAAACAACTCTTGCTAATAGGACCAGAACCTGCATGTGATTCAACTCCATTTAGAACTGGGAAACAAACGCTAGCTTGCCTTACAAGAAACACTCTCTGCTTTTGAGAAAAGAGCACTCTTCTACTCTACTGTGGTTCCTATAGGGCCAGAACAGTGAGCTTTCTCAGAACTAAAGAACTGTGCATCCTACACACACGGGCCATATCTAGTTCAACTCTGCTTAGGAAACTGACAAGAACAGTAGCTCCTCTTCAGTCCAATACACTGTACTTGCTGGGAACAGACGCATGAGCTATTTGCACTGTGTACGGCAATGGGAGCGCAATAGTGACTCTTCTTACCAGAAAACAACTCTTGCTGGCAGGACCAGAAACTGCATGGGATTCAACTCCATTTAGGACTCGGAAACAAACGCTAGCTCGCCTTACAAGAAACACACTCTGCTTTTGAGAAAAGAGCACTCTTCTACTCTACTGTGTTTCCTATAGCGCCAGAACAGTGAGCTTGCTCAGAACAAAGGAACTGTGCTTCCTACGCACACGGGCCATATCTAGTTCAACTCTGCTTAGGAAACTGACAAGAACAGTAGCTCCTCTTCAGTCCAATACACTGTACTTGCTGGGAACAGACACGAGTGCTATTTGCACTGTGTACGAGAATGGGAGCACAGTAGTGACTCTTCTTACCAGAAAACAACTCTTGCTCATAGGATCAGAAACTGCATGGGATTCAACTCGATTTGGAACTGGGAAACAAACGCTAGCTCGCCTTAAAGGAAACACACTCTGCTTTTGAGAAAAGAGCACTCTTCTACTCTACTGTGTTTCCTATAGGGCCAGAAGAGTGAGCTTTCTCAGAACAAAAGTACTGTGTTTCGTACACACTCGGGCCATATCTAGTTCAACTCCGCTTAGGAACTGACGAGAACAGTAGCTCCTCTTCAGTCCAGTACAGTGTACTTGCTGGGAACAGACACGAGTGCTATATGTACTGTGTATGGCAATGGGAGCACAATAGTGACTCTTCTTACCAGAAAACAACTCTTGCTCCTAGGACCAGAAACTGCATGTGATTCAACTCCATTTAGGACTGGGAAACAAATGCTCGCTCGCCTTACAAGAAAAACACTCTGCTTTTGAGAAAAGAGCACTCTTCTACTCTACTGTGTTTCCTATAGGGCCAGAACAGTCAGCTTGCTCAGAACAAAAGAATTGTGCTTCCTACACACATGGGCCATATCTAGTTCAACTATGCTTAGGAAACTGTCAAGAGCAGTAGCTCCTTTTCAGTCAAATACACTGTACTTGCTAGGAACAGACACCAGTGCTATTTGCACTGTGTAGGGCAATGGGAGCGCAATAGTGACTCTTCTTACCAGAAAACAACTCTTGCTCCTAGGACCAGAAACTGCATGTGATTCAACTCCAATTAGGACTGGGAAACAACCGCTAGCTTGCCTTACAAGAAACACACTCTGCTTTTGAGAAAAGAGCACTCTTCTACTCTACTGTGTTTCCTATAGGGCCAGAACAGTGAGTTTGCTCAGAACAAAAGAACTGTGCTTCCTACACACACGGGCCATATTTAGTTCAACTCTGCTTAGAAAACTGACAAGAACAGTAGCTCCTCTTCAGTCCAATACACTGTACTTGCTGGGAACAGACGCATGTGCTATTTGCACTGTGTACAGTAATGGGAGCCCAATAGTGACTATTTTTACCAGAAAACAACTCTTGCTGGCAGGACCAAAAACTGCATGGCATTCAACTCCAATAGCACTGGGAAACAAACGCTAGCTCGCCTTACAAAAATCACACTCTGCTTTTGAGAAAAGAGCACTCTTCTACTCTACTGTGTTTCCTATTGGGCCAGAACAGAGAGCTTGCTCAGAACAAAGGAACTGTGCTTCCTACACACATGGGCCATATCTAGTCAACTCTGCTTAGGAAACTGACAAGAACAGTAGCTCGTCTTCAGTCCAATACACTGTACATGCTGGGAACAGACGCAAGTGCTATTTGCACTTTTTACGAGAATGGGAGCACAATAGTGACTCTTCTTACCAGAAAACAACTATTGCTCGTAGGACCAGAAACTGCATGTGATTCAACTCCATTTAGGACTGGGAAACAGACGCTAGGTCGCCTTACAAGAAACACACTCTGCTTTTGAGAAAAGAGCACTCTTCTACTCTACTGTGGTTCCAACAGGGCCAGAACAGTGAGCTTTCTCAGAACTAAAGAACTGTGCATCCTACACACAAGGGCCATATCTAGTTCAACTCTGCTTAGGAAACTGACAAGAACAGTAGCTCCTCTTCAGTCCAATACACTGTACTTGCTGGGAACAGATGCGAGTGCTATTTGCACTGTGTATGGCAATGGGAGATACAATAGTGACTCTTCTTACCAGAAAACAACTCTTGCTGGCAGGACCAGAAATTGCATGGGATTCAACTCCATTTAGGACTGGGAAACAAACGCTAGCTCGCCTTACAAGAAACACACTCTGCTTTTGAGAAAAGAGCACTCTTCTACTCTACTGTGTTTCCTAAAGGGCAAGAACAGTGAGCTTGCTCAGAACAAAGGAACTGGGCTTCCTACGTACATGTTCCATATCTAGTTCAACTCTGCTTAGGAAACTGACAAGAACAGCAGCTCCTCTTCAGTTCAATACACTGTACTTGCTGGGAACAGACATGAGTGCTATTTGCACTGTGTATGAGAATGGGAGCTCAATAGTGACTCTTCTTACCAGAAAACAACTCTTGCACGTAGGATCAGAAACTGCATGGGATTCAACTCCATTTAGGACTGGGAAACAAACGCTAGCTTGCCTTACAAGAAACACACTTTGCTTTTGAGAAAAGAGCACTCTTCTACTCTACTGTGTTTCGTATAGGGTCAGAACAGTGAGATTGCTCAGAACAAAAGAACTGTGCTTCCTACACACACGGGCCATATCTAGTTCAACTCTGCTTAGGAAACTGACAAGAACAGTAGCTCCTCTTCAGTCCAATACACTGTACTTTCTGGGAACAGATGCCAGTGCTATTTGCACTGTGTACGGCAATAGGAGCTCAATAGTGACTCTTCTTACCAGAAAACAACTCTTGCTCGTAGGACCAGACCCTGCATGTGATTCAACTCCATTTAGGACTGGGAAACAAACGCTAGCTTGCTTTACAAGAAACACACTTTGTTTTGAGAAAAGAGCACTCTTCTTCACTACTGTGTTTCGTATAGGGCCAGAACAGTGAGCTTGCTCAGAACAAAAGAACTGTGCTTCCTACACACACGGGCCATATCTAGTTCAACTCTGCTTAGGAAACTGACAAGAACAGTAGCTCCTCTTCAGTCCAATACACTGTACTTTCTGGGAACAGATGCCAGTGCTATTTGCACTGTGTACGGCAATAGGAGCTCAATAGTGACTCTTCTTACCAGAAAAACTCTTGCTCGTAGGACCAGAAGCTGCATGTGATTCAACTCCATTTAGGACTGGGAAACAAATCCTAGCTCGCCTTACAAGAAACACACTCTGCTTTTGAGAAAGAGCATTCTTCTACTCTACTGTGTTTCCTATAGGGCCAGAACAGTGAGCTTGCTCAGAACAAAAGAACTGTGCTTCCTACACACACGGGCCATATCTAGTTCAACTGTGCTTAGGAAACTGACAAGAACAGAAGCTCGTCTTCAGTCCAATACACTGTACATGCTGGGAACAGACGCGAGTGCTATTTGCACTGTGTATGTCAATGGGAGCGCAATAGTGACTCTTCTTACCAGAAAACAACTCTTGCTTGTAGGACCAGAAAATGAATGTGATTCAACTCCATTTAGGACTGGAAAAACAAACGCTAGGTCGCCGTACAAGAAACACACTCTGCTTTAGAGAAAAGAGCACTCTTCTACTCTACTGGGTTTCCTATAGGGCCAGAACAGTGAGCTTGCTCAGAACTAAAGAACTGTGCATCCTACACACTCGGGCCATATCTAGTTCAACTCTCCTTAGGAAACTGACAAGAGCAGTAGCTCCTCTTCAGTCCAATACACTGTACTTGCTGGGAACAGACGCCAGTGCTATTTGCACTGTGTATGGAAATGGGAGCTCAATAGTGACTCTTCTTACCAGAAAACAACTCTTGTTCGCAGGACCAGAAACTGCATGAGATTCAACACCAATTAGGACTGGGAAACAAACGCTAGCTCGCCTTACAAGAAACACACACTGCTTTTGAGAAAAGAGCACTCTTCTACTCTACTGTGTTTCCTATAGGGCCAGAACAGTGAGCTTGCTCAGAACAAAAGAACTGTGCTTCCTACACTCACGGGCCATATCTAGTTCAACTCTGCTTAGGAAACTGACAAGAACAGTAGCTCGTCTTCAGTCCAATACACTGTACCTGCTGGGAACAGACGCGAGTGCTATTTGCACTGTGTACGAGAATGGGAGCACAATAGTGACTCTTCTTACCAGAAAACAACTCTTGCTCATAGGACCAGAAATTGCATGTGATTCAACTCCATTTAGGACTGGGAAACAGACGCTAGGTCGCCTTACAAGAAACACACTCTGCTTTTGAGAAAAGAGCACTCTTCTACTCTACTGTGTTTCCTATAGGGCCAGAACAGTGAGCTTGCTCAGAACAAAGGAACTGGGCTTCCTATGCACACGGGCCATATCTAGTTCAACTCTGCTTAGGAAACTGACAAGAACAGTAGCACCTCTTCAGTTCAATATACTGTACTTGCTGGGAACAGACATGAGTGCTATTTGCACTGTGTACGAGAATGGGAGCTCAATAGTGACTCTTCTTACCAGAAAACAACTCTTGCGTGTAGGATCAGAAACTGCATGGGATTCAACTCGATTTAGAACTGGAAAACAAACGCTAGCTCGCCATTACAAGTAACACACTCTGCTTTTGAGAAAAGAGCACTCTTCTACTCTACTGTGTTTCCTATAGGGCCAGAACAGTGAGCTTGCTCAGAACAAAAGAACTGTGCTTCCTACACACATGGGCCATATCTAGTTCAACTATGCTTAGGAAACTGTGAAGAACAGTAGCTTCTTTTCAGTCAAATACACTGTACTTGCTAGGAACAGACGCAAGTGCTATTTGCACTCTGTAGGGCAATGGGAGCGCAATAGTGACTCTTCTTACCAGAAAACAACTTTTGCTCCTAGGACCAGAAACTGCATGTGATTCAACTCCATTTAGGACTGGTAAACAACCGCTAGCTTGCCTTACAAGAAACACACTCTGCTTTTGAGAAAAGAGCACTCTTCTACTCTACTGTGTTTCCTATAGGGCCAGAACAGTGAGTTTGCTCAGAACAAAAGAACTGTGCTTCCTACATACACGGGCCATATTTAGTTCAACTCTGCTTAGGAAACTGACAAGAACAGTAGCTCCTCTTCACTCCAATACACTGTACGTGCTGGTAACAGACGCATGTGCTATTTGCACTGTGTACAGCAATGGGAGCACAATAGTGACTCTTCTTACAAGAAAACAACTCTTGCTGGTATGACCAGAAATTGCATGGGATTCAACTCCATTTAGGACTGGGAAACAAACGCTAGCTCGCCTTACAAGAAACACACTCTGCTTTTGAGAAAAGAGCACTCTTCTACTCTACTGTGTTTCCTATGGAGCCAGAACAGTGAGCTTGCTCAGAACAAAAGAACTGTGCTTCCTACACACTCGGGCCATATCTAGTTCAACTCTGCTTAGAAAACTGACAAGAACAGTAGCTCCTCTTCAGTCCAATACACTGTACTTGCTGGGAACAGACGCCAGTGCTATATGCACTGTGTATGGCAATAGGAGCTCAATAGTGACTCTTCTTACCAGAAAACAAGTCTTGCTCGTAGGAACAGAAGCTGCATGTGATTCAACGCCATTTAGGACTGGGAAACAAATGCTAGCTTGCCTTACAAGAAACACACTTTGCTTTTGAGAAAAGAGCACTCTTCTACTCTACTGTGTTTCGTATAGGGCCAGAACAGTGAGCTTGCTCAGAACAAAAGAACTGTGCTTCCTACACACACGGGACATATCTAGTTCAACTCTGCTTAGGAAACTGACAAGAACAGTAGCTCCTCTTCAGTCCAATACACTGTAATTTCTGGGAACATACGTGAGTGCTATTTGTACTGTGTACGAGAATGGGAGCGCAATAATTACTCTTCTTACCAGAAAACAGCTCTTGTTCGTAGGACCAGAAACTGCATGTGATTTAACTCCATTTAGGACTGGGAAACAAACGCTAGCTCACCTTACAAGAAACACACTCTGCTTTAGAGAATAGAGCACTCTTCTACTCTACTGTGTTTCCTATAGGGCCAGAACAGTGAGCTTGCTCAGAACAAAAGAACTGTGCTTCCTACACACTCAGGCCATATCAAGTTCAACTCTGCTTAGGAAACTGACAAGAACAGTAGCTCGTCTTCAGTCCAATACACTGTACTTGCTGGGAACAGACACGAGTGCTATATGTACTGTGTATGGCAATGGGAGCGCAATAGTGACTCTTCTACCAGAAAACAACTCTTGCTCATAGGACTAGAAACTGCATGGGTTCAACTCCATTTAGGACTGGGAAACAAACGCTTGCTCGCCTTACAAGAAACACTCTCTGCTTTTGAGAAAAGAGCACTCTTCTACTCTACAGTGTGTCCTATATGGCCAGAACAGTGAGCTTGCTCAGAACAAAAGAACTGTGCTTCCTGCACATACGGGCCATATCTAGTTCAACTCTGTTTAGAAAACTGACAAGAACCATAGCTCTTCTTCAGTCAAAACCACTTTACTTGCTAGGAACAGACGGCAGTGCTATTTGCACTGTGTAGGGCAATGGGAGCGCAATATTGACTCTTCTTACCAGAAAACAACTCTTGCTACTAGGACCAGAAACTGCATGTGATTCAACTCCATTTAGGACTGGGAAACAAACGCTCGCTCGCCTTACAAGAAACACACTCTGCTTTTGAGAAAAGAGCACTCTTCTACTCTACTGTGTTTCCTATAGGGCCAGAACAGTGAGCTTGCTCAGAACAAAAGAACTGTGCTTCCTACACACATGGGCCATATCTAGTTCAAATCTGCTTAGGAAACTGACAAGAACAGTAGCTCCTTTTCAGTCAAATACACTGTACTTGCTAGGAACAGATGCCAGTGCTATTTGCACTGTGTAGGGCAATGGGAGCGCAATAGTGACTCTTCTTACCAGAAAACAACTCTTGCTCCTAGGACCAGAAACTGCATGTGATTCAACTCCATATAGGACTGGGAAACAACCGCTAGCTTGCCTTACAAGAAACACACTCTGCTTTTGAGAAAAGAGCACTCTTCTACTCTACTGTGTTTCCTATAGGGCCGGAACAGTGAGCTTGCTCAGAACAAAAGAACTGTGCTTCCTACACACACGGGCCATATCTAGTTCAACTCTGCTTAGGAAAATGACAAGAACAGTAGCTCGTCTCAGTCCAATACACTGTACTTGCTGGGAACAGACACATGTGCTATTTGCACTGTGTACGGCAATGGGAACCCAATAGTGACTCTTCTTACCAGAAAACAACTCTTGCTGGCAGGACCAAAAACTGCATGGGATTCAACTCCATTTAGCACTGGGAAACATACGCTAGCTCGCCTTACAAAAAACACACTCTGCTTTTGAGAAAAGAGCACTCTTCTACTCTACTGTGTTTCCTATAGGGCCGGAACAGTGAGCTTGCTCAGAACAAAGGAACTGTGCTTCCTACGCACACGGGCCATATCTAGTTAAACTTTGCTTAGGAGACTGACAAGAACATTAGCTCCTCTTCAGTCCAATACACTGTACTTGGTGGGAACAGACGCGAGTGCTATTTGCACTGTGTATGGCAATGGGAGCGCAATAGTGACTATTCTTACTAGAAAACAATTCTTGCTCGTAGGACCAGAAACTGCATGGGATTCAACTCCATTTAGAACGGAGAAACAAACCCTAGCTTGCCTTACAAGAAACACTCTCTGCTTTTGAGAAAAGAGCACTCTTCTACTCTACTGTGTGTCCTATAGGGCCAGAACTGTGAGCTTGCTCAGAACTAAAGAACTGTGATTCCTGCACACACGGGCCATATCTAGTTCATTCTGCTTAGAAAACTGACAAGAACCATAGCTCCTCTTCAGTCAAATACACTGTACTTGCTAGGAACATATGGCAGTGCTATTTGCACTGTGTAGGGCAATGGGAGCGCAATAGTGACTCTTCTTACCAGAAAACAACTCTTGCTAATAGGACCAGAACCTGCATGTGATTCAACTCCATTTAGAACTGGGAAACAAACGCTAGCTTGCCTTACAAGAAACACTCTCTGCTTTTGAGAAAAGAGCACTCTTCTACTCTACTGTGGTTCCTATAGGGCCAGAACAGTGAGCTTTCTCAGAACTAAAGAACTGTGCATCCTACACACACGGGCCATATCTAGTTCAACTCTGCTTAGGAAACTGACAAGAACAGTAGCTCCTCTTCAGTCCAATACACTGTACTTGCTGGGAACAGACGCATGAGCTATTTGCACTGTGTACGGCAATGGGAGCGCAATAGTGACTCTTCTTACCAGAAAACAACTCTTGCTGGCAGGACCAGAAACTGCATGGGATTCAACTCCATTTAGGACTCGGAAACAAACGCTAGCTCGCCTTACAAGAAACACACTCTGCTTTTGAGAAAAGAGCACTCTTCTACTCTACTGTGTTTCCTATAGCGCCAGAACAGTGAGCTTGCTCAGAACAAAGGAACTGTGCTTCCTACGCACACGGGCCATATCTAGTTCAACTCTGCTTAGGAAACTGACAAGAACAGTAGCTCCTCTTCAGTCCAATACACTGTACTTGCTGGGAACAGACACGAGTGCTATTTGCACTGTGTACGAGAATGGGAGCACAGTAGTGACTCTTCTTACCAGAAAACAACTCTTGCTCATAGGATCAGAAACTGCATGAGATTCAACTCGATTTGGAACTGGGAAACAAACGCTAGCTCGCCTTAAAGGAAACACACTCTGCTTTTGAGAAAAGAGCACTCTTCTACTCTACTGTGTTTCCTATAGGGCCAGAAGAGTGAGCTTTCTCAGAACAAAAGTACTGTGTTTCGTACACACTCGGGCAATATCTAGTTCAACTCCGCTTAGGAACTGACGAGAACAGTAGCTCCTCTTCAGTCCAGTACAGTGTACTTGCTGGGAACAGACACGAGTGCTATATGTACTGTGTATGTCAATGGGAGCACAATAGTGACTCTTCTTACCAGAAAACAACTCTTGCTCCTAGGACCAGAAACTGCATGTGATTCAACTCCATTTAGGACTGGGAAACAAATGCTCGCTCGCCTTACAAGAAAAACACTCTGCTTTTGAGAAAAGAGCACTCTTCTACTCTACTGTGTTTCCTATAGGGCCAGAACAGTCAGCTTGCTCAGAACAAAAGAACTGTGCTTCCTACACACATGGGCCATATCTAGTTCAACTATGCTTAGGAAACTGTCAAGAGCAGTAGCTCCTTTTCAGTCAAATACACTGTACTTGCTAGGAACAGACACCAGTGCTATTTGCACTGTGTAGGGCAATGGGAGCGCAATAGTGACTCTTCTTACCAGAAAACAACTCTTGCTCCTAGGACCAGAAACTGCATATGATTCAACTCCATTTAGGACTGGGAAACAACCGCTAGCTTGCCTTACAAGAAACACACTCTGCTTTTGAGAAAAGAGCACTCTTCTACTCTACTGTGTTTCCTATAGGGCCAGAACAGTGAGTTTGCTCAGAACAAAAGAACTGTGCTTCCTACACACACGGGCCATATTTAGTTCAACTCTGCTTAGAAAACTGACAAGAACAGTAGCTCCTCTTCAGTCCAATACACTGTACTTGCTGGGAACAGACGCATGTGCTATTTGCACTGTGTACAGTAATGGGAGCCCAATAGTGACTCTTCTTACCAGAAAACAACTCTTGCTGGCAGGACCAAAAACTGCATGGCATTCAACTCCATTTAGCACTGGGAAACAAACGCTAGCTCGCCTTACAAAAATCACACTCTGCTTTTGAGAAAAGAGCACTCTTCTACTCTACTGTGTTTCCTATTGGGCCAGAACAGAGAGCTTGCTCAGAACAAAGGAACTGTGCTTCCTACACACATGGGCCATATCTAGTCAACTCTGCTTAGGAAACTGACAAGAACAGTAGCTCGTCTTCAGTCCAATACACTGTACATGCTGGGAACAGACGCAAGTGCTATTTGCACTTTTTACGAGAATGGGAGCACAATAGTGACTCTTCTTACCAGAAAACAACTATTGCTCGTAGGACCAGAAACTGCATGTGATTCAACTCCATTTAGGACTGGGAAACAGACGCTAGGTCGCCTTACAAGAAACACACTCTGCTTTTGAGAAAAGAGCACTCTTCTACTCTACTGTGGTTCCAATAGGGCCAGAACAGTGAGCTTTCTCAGAACTAAAGAACTGTGCATCCTACACACAAGGGCCATATCTAGTTCAACTCTGCTTAGGAAACTGACAAGAACAGTAGCTCCTCTTCAGTCCAATACAATGTACTTGCTGGGAACAGACGCATGTGCTATTTGCACTGTGTACGGCAATGGGAGATACAATAGTGACTCTTCTTACCAGAAAACAACTCTTGCTGGCAGGACCAGAAATTGCATGGGATTCAACTCAATTTAAGACTGGGAAACAAACGCTAGCTCGCCTTACAAGAAACACACTCTGCTTTTGAGAAAAGAGCACTCTTCTACTCTACTGTGTTTCCTAAAGGGCAAGAACAGTGAGCTTGCTCAGAACAAAGGAACTGGGCTTCCTACGTACATGTTCCATATCTAGTTCAACTCTGCTTAGGAAACTGACAAGAACAGCAGCTCCTC